>NW_015554086.1:566191-573163 GCF_001515605.1 Sinocyclocheilus anshuiensis | reverse complement strand
TGTTCTGGAACAGTGTTGTAAATACAACTTAACCACTGATTTCTAGTCGAGTCCTCTTTTGGAAGGTCAAACAAAACAGCGCCACACACGGCGGGCTAGAGTGAGCGGAGACCGGCTTGTGGCAACCACATGTGGCGACCCCGGGCTGGACTTTTTTAGTCTTTTTAATGGCTGGGATGCTGGGATTTTGGGTGGGGGGGTCTTTGGTTTGCAAAAACGGGTTGTCAGCTCCTGTGTTATGGAATAAAAAAGAACAAAAGCGATTGCAGCTTGTATCTTAGTACTACTACTTCCGTGTTGTGTCACGCTGTGTTGTAAGAGATATACGGTATGTTGAGAGTAGTAAGTGAGAATCAGAGTCATGCAGTCGTGATTGTGACGTGAACAGCGCACGCTGATCTGATGGTGGGAGGATTTCAGGAAGAGCGCTGAATGCTACGTGTCCAATATATCCGGACTTCCACTAACTTTACTTGACTTTTATTTTTTTTTTTTTTTTTTACATGGCAGAATCATAGCATGCATGCCACCATGCTTCATAAAGTGCTTTCTTGTGATCTGCAGTATAACCATATAAAACGACGCAAATCCCATGTAAGATTAATGTTATTAGTAACTCAGTTCCTTATGAAGCCAGATTTTGCATATCCTCAGTCAAAGAGACACTGTGTACCAGTGGGAATTAACAAAGCCCAGGGTTACTTGCATCAAGCTGGGATTTCTTGTGTATCCAAAAAGCCTTGGTGCAGAGAGAGAGAGAGAGATGGCTCTGATCCAGCTGGCCACCTCTCCGTGGGCCTGCATGAATGGCCTTGATTGTTTCTTCAGTTCTCTTTCCGAAGCCGCTCCCTCCTCAGTCCTGATGACCGAGTCAGATACACGAGAATATAATCCACAAGAACACAATTGTGTGAATTAAACTGTTCAGAAGAAAAAGATGTGTATTATTTGTATTCTTTTGCAAGATGTAATTCTACTCTTCAGTCAGATGTGGCTCTTGGATGGTAATATTACTTTTTCATGAAGTTAAAATTAAAGGGACAGTTGACCCAAAAATTTACGTTCTGTCATCTACTTACCTTCATGTTGCATGACTTCCTTACTTCTGTGGAACAAAAATATTTTGAAACCAAACAGGTTTTGGTGATCGTTGACTTTCATTGTATGGACAAAAATGATCTTCGTTTAGATTTGTAATGACGTGAGAGTAAATGATGACAAAATTAGCATTATTGGGTGAAGTATCCCTTCAAACACTTTTGTAAATCGTAAACTTTTGTAAATTGTCCCTATAGAAATACACTGTCAATATCAGTAAGGATGGAAGAAGTGATGCTTTAGGCTCTGACTGCACAACTTGCAAATTGTTCTCATGCTTACTTTTCATATAATGTATATCTATTTTTTTGTTTTGTAAATAGGATCTGCAGAGAGCAACCAATGTTGTGTACCAGGCTCACCATGTGAGCAGAAGCAAGCGTGGCCAGGTGGTTGGGACCAGAGGTGGATTTCGTGGATGTACTGTCTGGCTGACAGGTGGGAATTTCTCCTGTAAAACGTCCGTGAGAAAATTACATTGAACAAATCATTAAGGATAGTTCACTCCTAAATGAAAATTGAGTCATCAGTTATTCACTGTCATGCTCAGACCTGAATGACTTCCTTTCTTCTTTGGAATAGAGAAGGAGATGTTAGACAGTCTGAGTCACCATTTACATAAAATATCACATCTTTTTCCCATACAGTTTACTTCAGTGTTTCTTTTTTCTACAGGGCTGTCTGGTGCTGGAAAGACTACAATTGGATTTGCTGTAGAGGAATATCTAGTTTCTCATGCCATTCCTTGCTACTCGCTCGATGGTGACAATATTCGACATGGCCTAAATAAGAACTTGGGCTTCACGGCCACAGACAGGGAAGAGAACATCCGACGTATTGCTGAGGTGGCCAAATTGTTTGCTGATGCCGGACTGGTTTGCATAACTAGTTTCATTTCTCCATTTACAAAGGTGGGGTGATATTTAATGACATCAGAGGTTCCTATATGTGACTCTGGACCATAACACCAGTCATAAGGGTCAATTTTTCGAAATTGAGTATGTATGATGTATGATTTGTTAGGATAGGACAATATTTGGCCGAGGTACAACTATTTGAAAATCTGGAATCTGAGGATGCAAAAAAATCAAAATATTGAGAAAATCGTCTTTAAAGCTGTCCAAATGAAGTTCTTAGAAATGCATATTACTAATCAAAAATTACGTTTTAATATATTTACAGTAGGAAATTTACAAAATATCTTCATGAAACATGATCTTTATTTAATATCCTAATGATTTTTGGCATAAAAGGAAAATCAATAATTTTGACCCATACAATGTATTTTTGGCTATTGCTACAAATATACCCCAGCGACTTAAGACTGGTTTTGTGGTCCAGGTCACATATTACATGATGTTTTCCCAACAATTCCTAGGATGATTTTACATGTGCTCACAACAGGATCGAAACGACGCCAGGAAGATCCATGAGATCGCGGGTCTGCCGTTCTTTGAGGTGTTTGTAAATGCCCCACTGGAGGTGTGCGAGAGCAGAGATGTCAAAGGGCTTTATAAAAAGGCCCGTGCTGGAGAGATTAAAGGTGTTTTTTGGGAAAATCTATAAATGCATTGCTTATAGATGTCCCATCATGTTTATTTTGATCACACTTGATTTATTTTGGACTTGAAGGGATAGTTCACCCAAAAATGAAAATTCTGTCATTAATTACTCACCCGTAAGACCTTTGTTCTTCTTCTGAACACAAATTAAGATATTTTTGATGAAATCCGAGAGCTGAACCCGCATAGACAGCAACGCAACTGACACATTCAAGGCCCAGAAAGGTAGTAAGGACTTTGTTAAAATAGTCCATGTGACATCAGTGGTTCAACCGTAATGCTATGAAGCTATAAGAACTTTTTGTGTGCAAAGAAGACAAAAATAATGAAATTGTTGAGAAGTTGTTAAATAAAGTTGTTATTTTCGTTTTCTTTGGGCACAAGAAGTATTCTTGTAGCTTTATAACATTACGGTTGAACCACTGATGTTACATGGATTATTTTATTTACTACCTTTTTGGGCTTTGAATGTGTCAGTTGCGTTGCTGTCGATGCAGGGTCAGAAAGCTCTCGGATTTCATCAAACATATCTTAATTTGTGTTCTGAAGATGAACAAAAGTCTTGCGGGTTTGGAATGACAGGAGAGTGAGTAATTAATGACAGAATTTTAATTTTTGGGTGAACTATCCCTTTAAGAATGCAGAGCAGCTATTTGCCAATAATGTCATTTCCATGAATGTATCTAGAAAACTTTTATTTATTTATTTTATCATGTAGGTTTTACAGGAATAGACTCTGACTATGAGAAACCTGAAGCCCCTGAGCTTGTGTTGAAGACCGGAGAGCTCACTGTCAATGACTGCATTCAGGAGCTAGTGGATCTCTTGAAGGAACAGGTGGGTCATTCTTTCATTTCTGGTCATCAAATGGGTCCTTGTATTTTGCCAGTTGTCCCTTTCTTTATGCCAGCTCACAGACTGTCAGTTTTCAGTTGGGAGATGTTGAAACATCACTGACCAGATGATTCGTTATCACAGGATATTGTGCCCACTGGTGTGACAGAAGAAGTGAACGAGCTCTTTGTTCCTGAAAACAAGCTGGACCTGGTGCTGAGTGACGCCAATATACTCCCCGCTTTAGCCATCACAGAGGTAATGCAACCCTTCACGAACACACGCATGCCCTGCTGTGTGAATCAACCGCCCTGCATGTTACACCACAGGCATTTCATCAGTTCAGTTAACAGAAAGCTTTTCACTGTAACCTGGTCTTTGGAAATGGAAATCTACTGCATAATTCAATTCTGCAACAGCCACTAAAAGAACTACTTTAGAAAGAAATGAACTGTTGTATGTCATAGTTGTTATGTTATGGCAAACTTATGATGGAACACACTATAATGATGCTGCAGCATCATTTTTTATTATTATAATTTTTTTTACACAAGTTCATGCCCATAAGTCCTTGCTAGTGTCACAAAACCCTCTGCAATTGCGTCTTTTCCCCGCTGATGACATTTTTGCATTCCAGTTGCGTTATCCTGTGTACAACGGCAATGCGCTCCTGTTGTTATTTTGTGGCAAACTGTCGGTCTTGTCATGAAATAAAACTGAAGTTCTGTTTGTGTGTTTCTCTCTGGTCCTGTAGCTGGATTTGCAGTGGATACAGGTTCTATCCGAGGGCTGGGCGACTCCACTGAAGGGATTCATGAGGGAGAGGGAATTCCTGCAAGTCTTGCACTTTGGAACTTTGCTTGATGGTAAAGACATTTCTTAACTGTTGGCCCACTAACAGAAACATTACCCTCAAAAATGTTTAATTTTTTTATATAGTGTTTCCATGTAATTTTACATTTAACAATTTTAAGAAAAATTAGGTTTGTACTAACAAATATTACATTTTTCAGATTTGTTTTATAGCTTTTCTATTTTTGGGTAAATAGTGTATACTCTGAGCTTTAGAAATAACATAGACTACCATTCAAAAGTTTTTTTCAAAGAGAAATTCCTACTTTTATTTAATAAGGATGCATTAAATTGACATTTATAGTGTTACAAAATATTTTTATTCCAAATAAACACTGTTCTTTTGAGCTTTCTATTCATCAAAGAATCCTGATCATAAAAATATTAAGCAGCACAACTGTTTTCAACATTGATAATAATAAGAAATGTTTCTTAAGCACCATATCAGCATAGAATGATTTCTGAAGGATCATGTGGCGCTGAAGACTGGAGTAATGGCTGCTGGAAATTAAGCTTTACCATCCAGCTTTATCCACTTTACCACTATTTATCAATTTTATTTTATAATATATTTAAATTTGTTATTTTAAATTGTAATACTATTTCACAATATTACTGTATTTTTGATCAAATAAATGCAGCCTTGGTGAGCATAAGAGACTGCTTTCAAAAACATTAAAAAAGATTACCAATTCTAAACTTTTGAATGAGTGGATGTAATATTAAATATGAATTAATTATAACAGTAATAATCAGTTATAATCAATAATAATTTTCATTTACATGCATTAAATTAGCAGACTGAGTTAATGTAATAACATCAAACTTTACATTAAATAATATTATTAATATTGATAATAAAAACAGTAATTATTAATTGGTAATATTATATGTTTAGGTGGAGTCATCAACATGTCTGTTCCCATTGTGCTGCCTGTATCCAAGGATGACAAAGAGAGGCTGGACGGTTGCACAGCTTTTGCCCTGGAGTTCAAAGGTAAAAAGGTGGCAATCATGCGCAACCCTGAGTTTTATGAGCATCGTAAAGAAGAGAGATGTGCCAGGCAGTGGGGGACAACATGCCCCCAACATCCATACATCAAGGTGAGAAGACACATCTCTGTGCCATTGCTTTTATAACAGTTGTATGTTATACTTGCTAATACAATCAGCCAATGAAATGCCACCTTTTATGCTTTGTACAGATGGTAATGGAGAGTGGTGATTGGCTGGCCGGTGGAGACCTGGAGGTGTTTGAGAGAATTAGGTGGAATGATGGTCTTGACCAGTACCGTCTCACTCCACGGGAGCTTAGACAGAAATTTAAAGAAATGAGAGCAGGTAAAAGTGAAACATGAAATAGTTTCACATGAAAAAATGACAATTACTATACTCTTATTATGATGGAGAACACTATAATGTTGCTGTAGCAAATTTAACACTACCCCTAAACCTAAACTTTTTTTTATATAAGTTAATTTCTATAAGTACCAATTGTGTGTTTTCCTTGCAGATGCCATTTTTGCATTCCAGTTGCGTAATCCTGTGCACAACGGCCATGCGCTCCTGATGCAGGACACTAAGCGTCGTCTGTTGGAGCGAGGCTACAAAAAGCCTGTGCTGCTGCTGCACCCTCTGGGTGGCTGGACCAAAGAGGATGATGTACCGCTGGACTGGCGCATGAAACAGCATGCTGCTGTTCTGGATGAAGGAGTGCTGGATCCAGAAAACACCATTGTGGCCATTTTCCCCTCACCCATGATGTATGCTGGGCCTACAGAGGTCAGACTTTTGTTGAACATGTTACTCTGGGGGGGAAAAAAAGAGGCACTTTAATAAACAGAATGACCTTAGTTTCTGCAGCCATTTTATTTTTTAAAAAAAAAAAAAAAAAAAAAAGAGGCAGTTTAATAAACAGAAAACAGTTTCTGTAGCCATTTTCGACCTTTTTTAGTACAAAAAATTGAGTCGAACCAATTCTGAGTTGCACAAAAAATTGGTATGTCCTTATAGGTACAGTGGCATTGTCGGACCAGGATGATCGCAGGGGCCAACTTTTACATTGTAGGACGAGATCCAGCAGGTATGCCCCATCCGGAGACAAAGAAGGACCTGTATGAGCCCACACACGGTGGAAAAGTGCTGACCATGGCACCAGGCCTCACCTCTCTAGAGATTATTCCCTTCAGAGTTGCTGCATACAACAAAGTTAAGAAGGCCATGGACTTTTATGACAAGGAAAGGTATGTAAATATTTCATTTCAGCCCTACGAACTGCACTTAAATGTTTAGAATGGTTTAAGCGCCATGAAAATTTGTAATAATGTTTTGTAACATCTCAAAAAGTTAAACTTTCATATATTCCAGATTCATTACATGTAAAGTAAAACATTTCGAAAGTTTTAAGTTTTTGTTTTAATTTTGATGTTTAGAGCTTACAGCTCATGAAAGTCAAAAATCCAGCATCTCAAAACATTAGAATATTTCCTAAGATCAATCAAAAAAACGGATTTGCAAAACAGAAAAGCTCAAGTTCTTTAAAGGATGTTAATTTATGCACTAAATACTTGGTGGGGGCTCCTTAAGCACAAATTACAGCATCAGTGAGGTGTGGCACTGCTGAAGT
>NW_015554086.1:556686-565615 GCF_001515605.1 Sinocyclocheilus anshuiensis | reverse complement strand
GTTTGTGTGTGTGTGTGTGTGTATATATATATATATATATATATATATATATAGTTTATGATTTATTGATCATTTAATCTTATAACATTTAATTTAAAATAGATCTAGAACAATTGTCACAAAAACCCATTATAATGAATGTCACATTTAGCTTTAAATAGTATTTAGTGTGAAAAAAAAAACACCTAAAATATTTCTGTCTACTGTTTTATTTATTTTGAAGCTTTTTTATGCATTATTTTTTATGCAGAATAAGTATTAAAATTACTACACTACATCAATTTGTATATATAATATTTGACTAATTTTTACAAGAATTGTTCACAGCTCACAGCTGCTTCACCAGGGACTGTTGTTGAAACTGAAGCTCAAGTCAACTGCTTTTTTGTTTTTCAGACATGGTGAATTTGAGTTCATCTCGGGGACCAAAATGCGGAGCCTTGCCCGCAGCGGGGAGAACCCCCCTGATGGTTTCATGGCCCCAAAAGCGTGGAAAGTCCTAGCTGAGTACTACAGTTCTCTACAGAAGGACCAGTGAACACAAGGAACTGTATGCACACATGCAGTAAAGCTCTATTTCATTAGAACTGATAGAAATAGGTTGACAGAAATATGCATTATATACTAGTCCTACATTGTAGTAATATTTAAAAAATAATAAATCTTGATTAGACTCATATCTACTACACATTTTTAGATAAATGCTATCTATATTTATGCCCTGCAAATTACTTTAAAATACAGTGTATTATGCTCCCTGAGATCACCCTGTATAAAAGCATAGATGGATCAAACTACACAGCTACTGCTGTTTCAGTGGTGTTATTGACTTAAAGTCTGATCAAGCAGATCGAAGTATGCCTGACACCCCAACCAAGTATTGAGTGTATAAATGAACATACTTTAAAGAACTTGAACGTTTCTGGGTTTTTTTTTGTATTTGGTATTAATGAATTTAATTGGTATTAACTTAAATTTAACAGATGAATAATTTTTGGTTGATTGTAATCCATTACATACCTTTCGAAAAAAAAAACACCTAAAATATTTCTGTCTACTGTTTTATTTATTTTGAAGCTTTTTTATGCATTATTTTTTATGCAGAATAAGTATTAAAATTACTACACTACATCAATTTGTATATATAATATTTGACTAATTTTTACAAGAATTGTTCACAGCTCACAGCTGCTTCACCAGGGACTGTTGTTGAAACTGAAGCTCAAGTCAACTGCTTTTTTGTTTTTCAGACATGGTGAATTTGAGTTCATCTCGGGGACCAAAATGCGGAGCCTTGCCCGCAGCGGGGAGAACCCCCCTGATGGTTTCATGGCCCCAAAAGCGTGGAAAGTCCTAGCTGAGTACTACAGTTCTCTACAGAAGGACCAGTGAACACAAGGAACTGTATGCACACATGCAGTAAAGCTCTATTTCATTAGAACTGATAGAAATAGGTTGACAGAAATATGCATTATATACTAGTCCTACATTGTAGTAATATTTAAAAAATAATAAATCTTGATTAGACTCATATCTACTACACATTTTTAGATAAATGCTATCTATATTTATGCCCTGCAAATTACTTTAAAATACAGTGTATTATGCTCCCTGAGATCACCCTGTATAAAAGCATAGATGGATCAAACTACACAGCTACTGCTGTTTCAGTGGTGTTATTGACTTAAAGTCTGATCAAGCAGATCGAAGTATGCCTGACAGTAATAGGACCAATATTTTGCCTACCTCAACTGGCGCTTTATTTGGATTATGGTAAGTGTTTGTCTTGGCAATATTTCCACCAGTGGAGAACATCTTATACTCATTGTAGATACAGAATAATCCTATAACGTTCTTTATAAGAATTAAAAAAACAAACGTTCAGTACTGGCAGCAGATGTATTTGACATTAACAATATTGTCTTGCAGTGCACTTCAGTGTGCCTTAATGTAAATGTGGCATTGTTATTCCCAAATGAACGAGTTACTGTAAAGAGTGATGCATGAATGTGAAAGGTTTGTGCTGAATGCATAAACATGAAACTCTTGAGGAATCCAATGTAAAGGAACAAGAGCATATTTATTGTCTTACCATTTTCTAAACGGACCAACCTAACATATTTATTATCTTACTAGAAATGTATTTACTTCTTTCTACGTTTTGTACAAACTTGTGAGATTTACACCGTTTCTTGCAGTATTTGATGTAATGTGCATCGGGCAGTCATTCCAATAAACTTCATTAAGACAAAACCATTGTCATCCAATTTTTCTACAGTGTAAACAAAACATTTCAAACATATTCTGACTTCTAAACACATTTAGACCAAAAAGAGCAGCGGACTATTGCGAATTAGGTAACCTAATAACTGAAAAATACTTGGATACAACTATACAATTGTATTGCTGGCAATCTAAAATGGTTGTTCAGTCCATAGACCGGTTTCTCCAGGAGAATACTTTTTCTTTCCACTGAAGTCTCCTTCGCCCACTCCACCCCCCAAAATAACACCTGACAGACAAGTACAAACCTAACAGCAGCGGCTTGGCACTGGCCCCAAATATTCTGTGCAAGCATATTTAAGGTTTCGCAAATAAATATCTATACAACATGCCATCATATAACCTCTACTCGACGCTTAAACATCTTATTCAATATAAATGGCTTATAAATCTGTAAATGCATCTCAATCAAATCATTCACTCGCGGGGGGAAAACAAACCGGTGAAGTTGATCCAAGTTAAAATTGTGTTAATGAACACACTTTGTTTTTTGTGCTCACAAATCAGCTGAATTGTTACATATTGTTGATGTAAAAAATAATAGGTGCCTGGAAATAGTAACTACACTGTTGCCCATCTACACAAACCTCTCACAGGGTTTTAAAGAACAAACAAAAACACACAAGCCAAAGCAAACCTATGAAGACAAACACAATGGGCCTTATTCTCGAAACAAGCCGAACGAATTTTAATGTGAATCGTTCATTCTTTTATAAACTGTCCCGTTGAAGCGACAATTTACTTAAGAATGGTTTTACACATGATTTACTCAGAAATTCATTCTTGTTTCTTTAAATAAGGCTCATTGATTGAATAGCAAAAGCATTATGGACATTACAGTGCAAAAAAAAGATTCCATTCTACCATTTATAAATCCTGAGTTCCCACTTTTGCAAAACTTGACGATATGCCACAAATAAGAGAAACACACCAAATCTAGGTTCTTGTTTTTTTTTTTTAAAACAGCAGCATCACATTCAGTCCAGTGGTACATGCATAAACGCCTCATGCACTCCAGCAGATTTGGACTTCCTCATCTTCTCGATTGCCCTCTGCAAATCTTCCTGCCTGATTGGGCGGATGAAGTCTTCATCTGGACTGTCATGGGACGGAGGAGAATTAATAAGGACGCGGCGTAGATCAGTTTCACAATGATTCAGATTTAAACTGTTT
Organism: Sinocyclocheilus anshuiensis; assembly: GCF_001515605.1. NCBI lineage: Eukaryota > Metazoa > Chordata > Actinopteri > Cypriniformes > Cyprinidae > Sinocyclocheilus > Sinocyclocheilus anshuiensis. Next base: position 562,159 of record NW_015554086.1, on the reverse strand, counting down.
ATGCCAGACATTATGTAAATGTGACAACAGAGCCCAAAACTTCAGATAAAGATTTAAAAAAAAAGCTTGATACGTTTTGTGCGGAGTCTGAAGTCCTTTGTTTACTTACCTTTCTTGGTGCACGAATTCACGCACACAAAGCAGAGCAGCATCTCGGCACATCTCTCTGAGGTCACTTCCTGAGAACCCATCAGTCTGTTTTGCAATTTCACCAAAGTCCACAGCACACTCCACCTTCAGAAAAGGAAAAATGATCCTTTCAGCACTTGCAACTTTCAATAGCCATTCAGTTGAGTTAATAAAATACTTACATTCTCATTCTCCAGGATCAGTTTTAATATGTCTTTCCTCTGCTTGATATTCTAAATACACACACGACAAATGATCATTTATAAAAAGCACTACAGAGTTTACCGATTCAACAGTAAAATTACATTTTTAATTTAAACCTTATAAAGATATTTGGAGTGGACTTACAGGCTGATTGATGTGGAATCTTGTGGGCATCCTTCGGAGTATAGCAGAATCAAGATCTTGTGGCCGATTGGTGGCTCCCATTATTATGACCTTTGTGCAGAAAACAATCACAATCTTAGGTCACTGACCAAACCAGTAATCACTAAAAAAAATGTAAAAAATTCTTAATTGTACCTGGCAATTGTAGTCAGTATCCAGTCCGTCCCATAAGCTCATGAACTGAGCCTTCATCATGGCGGTGGCCTCATGGTCTGAACTTGAACGACTCCTCAAAAAGGAATCTAAGACATAAAGATGAACAGAAGTTACTTCAAAACAAGGCCTTTCACACTGTGCTTAACGCTGGGTTATCGTAGTTCTAAACCCTGCTTTTTACCTGGGAGAAATGAAACCACAGAGTCATGGAAACACAGCACAATGTAAACACATTTCAGAGTTTGAGATGTCACATAGATTAGTGTAAAGAAGAGACCTTTGTTTTTTTCTTTCCTTCTTACACTTATTGTCCGAAAAGTCTATTCTGAAAAACTTGATAGTACTGTAAGCAATATATAATATGAGAATGCCCAATGCTAGAGTGATTATCTGGTCAATGACACCACAAATATGCAAATAAGAACATTAACCTGGGGTTTAGGAATCTACAGTGTGAAATGTCATTTTATGACTTCCCAGGATTAACACCGGGTAAATTATAAGTGGTGTGAAACTAGAATGACCCAGGGTTAACTATTTCAGGTGTGAAAAGCCCTAATGACAAATATATAGAACCTTATTGCCATATTATGTGACATTAAAGGAGTAAAATGAACCGATTAAGGTTCAAAAGTAGATTTTCAGTGATCCATAAATGTGCAATGAAGCTAAACAGATCTAGCTTTAAAAGCAAAGCATAAAATTAATAACTACTAGTATATCAATATAAAGGGGTGTATGAGGGACACATAAAAACCTAAATATGCATTTACCAATCTCATCGATGAAGATAACAGAAGGTTGTAACTTGATGGCCAGTGAAAACACGGCTGCAGCTAGTTTCTGCGATTCTCCATACCATTTGTCAGTGAGAGTGGAAGGCTGCAGATTAATGAAGCGGAATCCAGCCTCTTTGGCAGTAGCTTTGGCTATAAGAGTTTTCCCACAGCCTGGAGGCCCATACAGCAACACACCTGAGATGACGACATGCAAACCACCTCAGAATAAAGTGTGGAGTTCAGTTATAAACACTTTCAGGAAACATTTCCATCCTAGTGCCTACCTTTGGGTGGCTGAAGAAGCCTGGATCCTTCAAACAGATGTCTCTTCTGGATCGGAAGTATAACAGTATCTTTCAGTTCAGTTATGACTTCATCCAGACCTGCAATGTCACGCCATGTAATCTGTGGACACACATGAATGATTTGTGTAACTTGCATAAGCTCTTAAAATATACAAGTAGACTGTGATGGAGACAATTAAGGACTGGTAAATAAAGTCACACTGTGATATAATTCCTCACCTGCATAGTCAATGGATCCACAAGATGAGCTGCAATGCTCATCTCATATTCAGAAAGCTTCACATTCTGCACTCCAATCTGCCGCATGAGTTTCTCTGCCTGTGAGGCAGCAATAAAACGTAACATTAAACTTCAGTTTTTGGTGAAGCTATGCTTTGCCTAAAGTTCAACTTAGTAAGGCATCTTAACTTGTATTATCTTAAACAAACCTGTTTCAAACAATGGAACAAATTACAATACAATGACATTAGAATATTCAGTCTACATGAAAAGAGGATAGGACTATACAGGATAAGGAAGTAAACAAATAAAAAGAGGGTACATTTAAGAATTTTGTAAAATCACAATTTCTACAAAATCCCGTAAACTACTGAAATTAAACAGGATACCTGTTTTTGTGCCTCAACTTTCTGTTTTCTTGTTGGATCTATAGCATCCACCATCCACTTTATTGTAAAATATGTGACGGCCCCAAATATTGTGAGGCGAAAGAGTAAACCTATGACCTCGTTACGGCCCAAAGGGCGAGTGATATTGTCTGTTGGAATCTCTTTCAATACCATCTTCTTACATTCACCTGCAAAATAAAAATAAAATAAGTGTTATTAAAAATCTAGGGGGTTATAAGGAGCCATTTACTTTACATTTTACTTCAATATTGAGTACGAGTTTGAATGTGTAAATAAAGCTCTGTAAAAACGTTATTTGCATATATACAATTGTATGATGTAGTGTGTTGGTAATCAAAAGTTCTACACCCTTCATGCCTTCTCGAACACTTGGTCCAAATACAGGAAATACGTCATGTAAGTAGACAAGTGGTCAAGTGCAAAGACGCAAGTGTGTGTATTGGAACAGGCCCCATGCAAGTGCAACGTAACAATTTATTGTTATTAACAACAATCACTCCGTGTTCGCTCCATGGCTAAATTTGCGCCTAATTACGTCTCTCCTCTGTATAAAAACATTTCAGTATATTTTGAAATATTACTAAGTTCTGTACAGAACATGTATTAGATTAAATAATAATAATTACACAGTACCGCCGATTCCCGACACGTGGAATATGCAAATTTGTCAATTCGCTTTTATTATGGTAATGAGTCAGCGCAATTTCGTTTCATTTTCATTTTCATTAATTTTTACTAAAGAGTTATTGGAGCTTTCCTGTGACCTTCCTGTGAAAAAAAAAAAAACAGATCACATACCTCAACCGTCTTTATTACTGGGTCTTGGAAATATTGTTTTTAAAAAAGCAGCTTCCTTTCAATCCGACGATTCATTTACTTCCAACGATCAGACTTCTTTTTAACACATTTTATTCCTCCTCATTCTTCTTCTTCTGTTGCTGTTGCTGCTGCTGCTGCGGCTTCGTCTTCTTCTTCTTCTATGGTTTATTAGCGGTTGGAAAACCAGCTTAGGTGCATTACCGCCCCCAACTGGATTTAGTCATTTAGCAGACGCTTTTATCCAAAGCGACTTACAATTGGGGAATACATAAAGCGATTCTTCTTAAAGAGGCAAACAGACACAGGAAGTGCTTGAAATACCAAGTTTTAGGCATTGTTCAAATAAGTACAAGCTAGAAAAGGGAAGGAATAAATAAAGAAGAAAAAAAACCCCATTTTTTTCAAGATGAAGTCTAGCGTTTAAAGAGATGAGTTTTCAGCTGCCGCTTGAAAATTGTCAGGGATTCAGCATTCCGGATAGGGGTGGGAAGATCATTCCACCAGCCAGGAACGGTGAATGAGAATGTTCTGGAAAGTGATTTTGAGCCTCTCTGTGATGGTACCACGAGGCGTCGCTCACTAGCGACAAATCTCAACATAACAAATCTCAGTTAGCTTAACGTACACGTATATATAAATTATATAAAAATAAAACAGATAGAACAGAAAAATAATAGATCAAGCTAGTGTTAGAGGTCTTTTTTGCTTTTGTTAACTGTATAATAAATAAAAAGAAAACAAATAGATAGAATACAAAAAGATTGGAGAAGCTAGTGTTATTATTATTATTTTTAAGAAAACAAGCAGTTAGTAAATGAATAGGGATAGCGAGTGCTAGAGTTAGAGGGTCAAATAAAGATGGAAGAGATGTGATTTTTTAGCCGATTCTTGAAGACAGTGGTAGCTTGTTGGGGGAGACAGGGGAGGCACAGCTTCCCCGAAATTTTGAGGTGAAAATGGGAGGAGGACGATTTAATGTTAATAAAATTCACAATTCATTTCAGTTCATGTCTCAGCATGTGTATTTTTGTTTGTAATTATACAGCTGTAATAGGGTATATGTCGAACATCACCTGACCAAACCCGGAAAACAGGTCTCATTGCTTCCGCTTGTCGGAGAACGTGTTAACAGCCGTATTAAATAATAGCGATATCTATGGACTTTTAATATAATCAGTTAAACTAGCTAGCTGTTTTTATTGTTGACGTTTTATTCAATTTTTATATCTAAATGTGAAAAGAATAAAAAAAACTTTTAGATATCAGTCCGCATATGTGATGGACATTGGTTATGATCATCATTGGTATCTACTTTGAAGGCATCTTGAGTAAAACTGCTTCATATTTAACTAAGCATATGCAAAACGCTTGAACCGGAAGCGACGAGACCCGGTTAACAGAATACGGAAGTCTGTTGCGCATAACCCCTATACCATAACATGTTACTGAAGTTGGAAAGCGCCACTTTTCTATCGCGAATGTGCCGAATCTGCTGATGTTACAACCGCTAAATGATAGAGAAGGGGACGGGGAGGTCGTGGGAGAGCTGAGCCAATCAGCTTCGAGTGTTCACTTTCAGCGCTGAGGAGTGTTGAGAAAAGAAACCTAGCAGGGGAGGCTAGCCTCCCTTCTGGTATATCAACCAATCATCACAGAGACGTAAATAATGTGTGTGTGTATATATACAGTGCCTTGCAAAAGTATTCATTTTTTTCACATTTTGTTATGTTGCTGCCTTATGTTAAACTGCTTTCAATTACTTTTTTTCCACATCAATCAACACTCCATACACCATAATGATAAAGCAAAAACAGAACTGTCACAACTTCGTAAATTTAAAAAAAAAAACTGAAATAAGTACATTGCATAAGTATTCATACCCTTAACTAAATATTTATCTGAGGCACCTTTACAGCCTCAAGAGTTTTTTGTTTGATGCGACAAGCTTTTCTCATCGTCATTTGGCAATTATCTGCCATTCTTCTCATCGCCTCTTCACCTCACAAGCTCTGTCAGGTTGGATGGGGGCAGATGCACATTTTCAGGTTTCTCCAGAAATATTCGACTGGGTTCAATCCCAGGCTGTGGCTGGGCCACTCAAGGACATTCACATCACTCTTGCTGTGTTTAGGTTCATTGTCCTGTTAGAAACTGAACCTTCTGCCCAGTCTGTGTTTCTGAATGCTCTGGACTAGGTTTTTATTAAGGCTATCTCAATATTTTGGTGCATTGAGCTTTTCTTCTACTCTGACGAGTTCCTAAGTCCCTG
>NW_015554086.1:523657-553146 GCF_001515605.1 Sinocyclocheilus anshuiensis | reverse complement strand
GCAATAATCAATATATCGACTTATCGCGCAATATATGTACATGACCTCAATAATTTTTGGTGACGCAATATATTGCCCATTATATTTACTTAAAAATTATTGTCACTGTGTTTTTTACATTCCACTTGCACCAGTGTCTTTTGCAGCTTCTCGTACATAATGTGGGAAATGTCTGTTAGACAAGCTGAGATGCGAGCAGCTATCGTCAGATCATCAGGATGGAATAAGAGGTAGAATTGAGTGTCATCAACATAGCAGTGATATGAAAAGCCATGTTTCTGGATGACAGAACCTATTGATGCCATGTAGACAGAGAAGAGAAGTGGTCCAAGAACTGAGCCCTGATGCACCCCAGTAGTTAGATGTTGCGACTTGGACACATCACCTCTCCAAGATACCTTGAAGGACCTATCTGAGAGGTAAGACTCAAACCATTTGGAGTGCAGTTCCTGAGATGATAATGTAGATAATGTAGATAATCTACCAAACTACTGATAGCAGAAAGTCCCTAACTTTAATAATGCCACAGCTACTTCAAGTGAGCTTTTTATGCATTCTGTTGGAGAATGTTCTCTTCATGGTATAGGGACCAAGTATACACAGAAAGTCTTACATTTTGTATCTATTCGATGGCAACAAGCACTGCATAAAAAGAGTTGTATTCGGATCAGTAGACTCCTCTATACGCTGGCAAATTTGGGGTGTATTCATAAATTACTGTCATATTGTACATACAGACTGTATCCAATTATGTACCATTTGTGTACCAAATGCAGGACATCTCCAATTATTTAATCCACCAACCCACCACAAATAATGTTTAACCAATAATTAGCTTAATTGTTTATCTTTATTATGGTAAAATACTCAATAAAATTTAAAACATAAAAACAGGAGGGGTTTGTGTATCCTAGTGACCCTTGGAGCTACACTGGGGGGACTCAGGTCCCTTGCAGGTTCAAACATGCCGGACTGGTCTCAGGCTAAGGGCCAGACTAAAGACAACACCTGATCCTATAGGTGTTGTCTTTAGCCTGATCCTATAGGTGTTGTCTCTAGCTACTGTCAGTCACGGAAGCCTTGCGGATTGCAAAAGCTGATTCCAAATCATCAGTTCTTATTCTGCTGGATCTTTCTGCTGCTTTTGACACTGTCAATCATCAGATCCTCCTGTCTGCCCTCTCTTCAATGGGCATCACAGGGATTCCACTTCGCTGGTTTGAATCCTATCTCACTGGTAGGTCTTTCAGGGTGGCTTCTTTATTTATTCCTTCTCTTTCTAGCTTGTACTTATCTGAACAATGTCTAAGAACTTGGTATTACAACCACTTCCTGTGTCTGTTTGCCTCTTTAAGAAGAATCGCTTTATGTATCCCCCAATTGTAAGTCGCTTTGGATAAAAGCGTCTGCTAAATGACTAAATATAAATGTAAATGTATAGGCTGAGGGTTGCGCATGGGGCCAACAACCCCACCCTGTAAAAACACCATTCTGTTATAGAAACAGAGACAGGCTTAGGGTGCCTTGTGACCAAACAAACAAAGCTGAGAAGGAGGAAAAAATTAACTTGTATGAAGTACAGCACACAGTCTCTAAAGTCCCTCGTCATTTTTAAAGGTTCTTAGCACCCCGTAGAACCTGGAACGGCTTCTTAACAGTTTGTGTGTGCTGTGCCAACATTTAAGTGATTCTTCTTCTCAGTGGTCAAAGACAATAGGACAATCAGCTGAGTGGCGAGTTGCCCCAATAAAAGACACAAATGGCAACCCTCTCACAAATGAACATGAGTAAGCCAGCAGATGGGTACAACACATTCATGAAGTACTCAACAGGCCTGAACCAGTAGATTCAATCAAGCACTCAAGAATGGGAACTTGGGAAGGCACCTGGAATTGACACTATCCATGCTGAGATGCTTAAAGCAGATCTTTAAACATCTACCAGAGTGCTGCTCACTGACCTGTTCAAGAACATGTGGAAGTAAGACATCATCCCCGAAGTCTGGTCCAAAGGTCTCATTATCAAGCTTCCCAAAAAGAGCAACCTCCAAAACTGTGGCAACTGGTGGGCATTACACCATCGAAAGTATTTTGCAAAATCTTCCTAACCAAAAGGCTGGTCCAAAGGTCTCATTATCAAGCTTCCCAAGAAGAGTAACCTCCAAAACTGTGGCAACTGGTGGGGCATCACACCATTGAAAGTATTTAGCAGAATCTTCCTAACCAAAACTGAAGTAGCTCTTGACACAAGGCTGAGACAAGAGCAAGCTGGTTCCAGGAAGGAAAGAGGTTGTGTAGACCAGATCTTTGCCCTAAGAAACATCATTGAGCAATGTCTGGAGTGGAATGCTCCCTTATACATCAACTTAACAACTTTAAAAAGGCCCTTAATAGCCTACAGCGTGACACCGTATGGAAGATTCCTGCATGCATACGGCATCCCTCAGAAGATGGTTACACTGATTGAACTATCTGAAGTTTGAGTGTTGTGTCATCCTACATCTGAGTGGTATGTAGTGAAGTCAGTGGGTACGACATCCTCTTACCAATCCTGTTCCTTTTAGCCATTGATTAAACCATGAGACAGACATCAGACAAGCCTAGACGCATACAGTGGACTATATCTGCACAATACAGCCTCAGAACAGAGATGACACTACACAACAGCGATATCTGTTCTGCTGTAATGTCAGAATGCTAACATGTCATCAAGAATAACATAAAGATTGAGGTATTCCACAACAACTGCCTCAGCACAATTTGCCGTATCTTCTGGCCAGAGAGGATTTCAAAATCTAAAATATATAGGAAGACCTACTTGCATAGCATGGTGATGGAGATCAAGTGCTGAAGAATGAAATGGCTTGGGCATGTCCTTCAGAAGGACCAGAACCACTTCCCGAAAGTAGGTATGAGTTGAAGACACCTAGGAAAAGGAAGCAATGAAGTCTGAAAACAACCTGGAGGAGGACTGCAGAAGCTGAACTTAAAGAATTACACCTCTGGAGTGAAACACAGCATGCTACCAGTGATAGAACAAGATGAAAGAAAATTGTCACATCCTCATTTGCCATAGACAACTAGGAGACATAAAGAAGAATCACTCTTGGGACATAGTCAGTCACAATAACAAGATTGTCACAATGGGAACTAGGGTATTTAACAACTTTTCATCAGTAAAATAAGTGTGATAAACAAAACAAACATGCCAGAAGCCATGTGCTCACACCAAGCATGACAATACACAAGCAATTGGCCAAAAAACACAATCCCAAGTCATGTGTGCAACAAAGAACAACACTCAAGACTTCACTGTGTTCCCTGTCAGAAAACAAACTTGCCCGTATTCCGGATAAGTCGGTAAAGTAAAAGCTATTTTATAAGGTGTCATAATGGCAACAAAAAAGAGAAAATATTCTTTTAATAAAGACAGGGCTAGGAGGACATATTCCTAGGTGAATGTCTGTGGTTGGCTACATTACTCAGTGCTACGAAAACACTTCTTTTGATGCTTTCCAGAGTGCAAACACAAATGCACACTGGAGTGTTTACCAAATCTGTTTCACCAATATCCTATTATTACAGTTTTAACTGAGGGTGCTTTTCACTGCGTGAGAAAATGGACGCAAGTAAGCAAGTAAGTTTCATTTATAGAGCACATTTAAAATTCAGCATTACACTGACCAAAGTGCTGAACAAAACCAATAATAAAATACAGCAAATTCTAAAATAAAGTAAAATTTAAAATAACAATAATAATAATACAAACAATTTTTAATATCGGCAATAACAACAGTTTCACATTCAATTAATAGCCCGGAAAGGCGAGAGGGTAAAAATGTGTCTTAAGTCTGGACTTGAAAATAGAAACAGAAGAAGCACTCCTAATGTCAGGTGGCAACTGATTCCACAAACGTGGAGCAGCGACTGCAAAGTCTCTGTCTCCTTTTAATTTAAGTCGTGACCGAGGGACATGTAATAGAGCTTTATTAGCAAATCTGAGAGACTTAGGCGTTGAATGCAAATAAATGAGATCAGAAATATAAGATGGGGCTTGTCCATTAAGAGCTTTGAAAACAATAAGTAAAATCTTAAACTGAATTCTAAAAAAGACAGGAAGCCAATGAAGGGACGCTAAAACTGGAGAAATATGTTCGCGTTTTTTGGTGCCGATTAACAATCTAGCCGCCGCGTTCTGAACCATCTGCAGCTGTGCCAATGAAGATTGTGGAAGACCAACATATAACGAATTACAATAATCCAGGCGTGATGTGATAAAAGCATGAATGGCTTTTTCCAGATCTTGAAAGGAAAGTGTTGATTTAAGCTTAGAGATGATCCTGGACAGTCGATGAGAGGCTGCAGAGAATCTCGAGATTTTAATGGAAGATACAGCTGAGAACCATCTGCATAAAAATGAAAAGAGATTTTAAATTTCCTTATGATATTACCAAGTGGAAGCATATACAGATTAAAGAGTAATGGCCCCAAAATGGACCCCTGAGGGACCCCATAGAGAAGAGAGGCAGATGATGAGATAAACTGGCCAACAGACACTGAAAATGACCTGGATTTCAGATACGACTCAAACGAGCTAAGTGCTGTACCCTTTATGCCCACCCAATGTTCAAGGCGTGACAGAAGGATATTATGATCAACTGTATCAAAAGCAGTGCTAAGATCCAAATCTTTTCTCACACAACTAAGAAAAGTGTTAATTGTGTGAGACTCACGCTGAATGCATAAGAGTTGGCAGCCCTGGTCACTGTAAATCAGTATTTACATAGCATAAAAGTAGTAAAGGTATCTGTCTCACACGTGTCCCGCATTGTCCTGCAAAATCACATCTACTGTCCTGCAACAGATCTATTGCCAGGTAGTCACCCTACACGTAATGGGTTAAACTGAAACACCCTAAGGCCTTGATCACTTGAAATTCTTGCATACCTTAGCGCTGCTTGGTTACTTGAGTCGCTCCCAAGAATTTCACTCACCAAGGCACATGTGCTGTGGTGATGTGACAGTAAAAGTGACTTGACTTGACTTAACTTGCCTAACCCATGTTCTCCCTCTAAAAACAGCCTGGGAGGACTTGATACTCCTAGCAGACTGAGCTCTAAGGCCTAGAGGCTATGAGAGATAGCATCTCTGCCTTGAGGCTATGAGAGATAGCATCTCTCACCCAATGAGAAATCCTGTGCTTGGAGAAGTCAAGCCCTTTGCGGCTGGCATCAAAACACACTAGCAATTGGGACGACTTGCACCACTGACTGGATCTTAGCGCTGCTTTTGATACAGTTGCTCATAATATCCTTCTGTCACTCCTTGAACATTGGGTGGGCATGAAGGGTACAGCACTTAGCTGGGTTGAGTCGTATCTGAAATCCAGGTCTTTTTCTGTGTCTGTGTATTGCTAACTGTAATTCTGTCAGGACCACTATCATCAAAGATGATTGACAATTAGCATACAGTTTCGATTGGCGGTATGGTTCTGTTGGGATCAGCTGAAGGTCAGCTGATGCGAGCTTGACTAACGTGACCTGCCAGAACTAACGCTACGCTTGATGTATGTACATACTGTGTATAATGTGTATTGCTAACTGTAAGTATGTACTAGGGCTGCACGATATATCGAAATTATCAAAATATTGCAAATGTAAATATCGCAATATGCATATCGCAACGGAGCACTATGCAGTGTTATTTTACACTTAATTATTAAATTTCTGTACCTGAATACTACTGTTTATTTTATCTATGCTTGTAAATTGTGTATTTATTTCTTTTTTCTTTTTTTTTTTTCACTGACTGTTCACTTGCCTTTAATCATGTTTGAACTTTCTCAGACTATAGTTTTTGCTGTGGTATATGAAGAAGTACTTAAAGTGTGTGGAAAGCAAAGTTACAATGATATACAATTAGTGTCATTAATTTTTTTGTTTGTATGTTCACATTGATGTAAAATGACATTTTCTGATTTGTGACATTACTTTTTAAGAAATGCTAAAACACTGCTGGTCACTTTCAGAAGTTATAGTGATTCTTTATTTTCCAAGAAAGAATGTGAAACAAATTGGTTATATAATTTTCATTTTTAAATATTTTAAAATATCATTTAAATTGATTTTACACACTTTAAGCAATATCGTATCGCATATCGAATATCGCATTTTTCTTCAATATCGCACAGCCCTAGTATGTACATACTGTGTATAATGTGTAGTTGCTAACTGTAAGTATGTTTAATAGTACACTGTGTGTACTGACTATATGTATGTTTATATTGCACATTGTCATCTGTTGAGGTCTGTATGTTTATATGTAAATTGTTTCTGCACTGTCTGGAGCACGCTCCCAAGAATTTCACTCACCAAGGCACATGTGCTGTGGTGATGTGACAATAAAAGTGACATGACTTGACTTAACTTGCCTAACCCATGTTCTCCCTCTAAAAACAGCCTGGGAGGACTTGATACTCCTAGTAGACTGAGCTCTAAGGCCTAGAGGCTATGAGAGATAGCATCTCTCACCCAATGAGAAATCCTGTGCTTGGAGAAGTCAAGCCCTTTGCGGGTGGCAGCAAAACACACTAGCAATTGGGACGACTTACACCACTGACCAGAGCTGTCCACATAAACCTGGGCCTGAACAGGGCAAAGTAGATGAAGCCTCTCCACTGAAGAAGAAGCAAAGGGAGGAGGACAGAAGGCATTAAGCACAACCATTTAGAAACGGAATGACACGGACAAGACTTTGGGGACATAACCAGTCCTGGGTCGCAGAAACACCTTCACAAGACTTGCTCTATTTGCTGCAGATTAATGAAGCGGAATCCAGCCTCTTTGGCAGTAGTTTTGGCTATAAGAGTTTTCCCACAGCCTGGAGGCCCATACAGAAACCCACCTGAGATGACGACATGCAAACCACCTCAGAATGAAGTGTGGAGTTGAGTTAGGAAACTCTTTATGGAAATATTTGCATCCTACTTGCCTACCTTTGGGTGGCTGAAGAAGCCTGGATCCTTTAAACAGATCTCTGTTCTGGACTGGAAATATAATGTTGTCTCTCAGTTCCAGACCTGCAATGTAATGCCACGTAATCTGTTGACACACATGATTTGTGTAACTTGCCTTGATAGAGACAACTAATTACTAGTAGATAAAGTCAGATGGTGACTTCATTCTCTACCTGCATAGTCAATGGATCCACAAGATGAGCTGCAATGTTCATCTCATATTCAGAAAGCTTTACTTTCGGCACTCCAATCCGCCGCATGAGTTTCTCTGCCTGTGAGACGGCAATAACATGTTGCTGGTACTTAAAATATAAAATATCCATAAATATGACATTAAAACATTTCAGGGCTTCAAAACCTTTCATTAAAATGTAATTCTACAGTCTACATGAAAAGGGACTATAATCATGAAGAACAATTTCCTGCTATTAGAATTTTAAAGCTAAGAATAATAACAAATATTGTACTATAGCTAAAAATTTTATGTAACTCTCACCAAACCCACCAACACTGTTCGACCCATCTCTCAATTCTGAACCATTATGAATGTATACTTCCATCTTTATCTCATTCTTACCTAAAACAACTACATCTCGATGTGTAACTGTTTTTTTGTTGACCTAATTCTCTCATATATCCATTCCAGAACTATTCTTTTTAATAAATTTTCCAGCCCTGATTAATCACACAAATTCAGTGATAATTCAATTTTGACATTTTCCAATTCTGACCCCTCTAATTTGCAAAACTGCTGAAATTAAACTGCATACCTGTTTTTGTGCCTCAGCTTTCTTTTTTCTTGTTGTATCAATAGCATCCACCATCCACTTTATTGTAAAATAGGTGACAGCACCAAATGCTGTAATGCATATGATCAAACTTATGACCTCATTGTGGTTTAATGGTCGAATAATATTGTCAGCATGAATCTCTTTCAGTTCCATCTTCTCATAGTCATCTGCAAAATAAATAAAAACAAATAAATGAATGAATGAATAAATAAATACATAAATTACCCATATTAGACACTTCTTCCACACTCAAAAATTGACTGATTAGCTTGTTGCCTATTTGCGCAGCTGCTGTTTATTTTCACTAAGCTCTCAGAAAGCTCTCTTATCATAATTAATTGAAGAACCAGCACAGGTGGCTTTCATTTTCACTAGAGAGTTGATATTACTGAACTGAGATGTGCTTATTCATGTTAATCCTGAGAGCTGTGAACTCCATTAAATTTCTCCATTAAATTTCAAGTGAAATAAGCAGACAGTAAATAAACTGCCTCGTTAATTACATTTTTTATAAATTAATTAATTATGTCATAGGATAACAGAACATGAAAAGAAAAAAGGGTAACACTTTCTATGAAGCCCGTATTTATAATACATTATAAGGGTATTCTTAAGGCATTATAATGAATGCATCATACTTATTTGTGGTTATAGCTTTTAAGAGTATGATGATTTATAACACAGTGAACACGTTGCATCCACTTTTACAATGGATTATATTTCTCATAGTTATAATGTATTATAAGTCTCATATCTTGTCATTTTTCGTATGCTACTTTACTTAAAGTGGTCAAAGACCACTTATAAGTAGTAATAATAATAATAATAATAATACTAATAATAACAAAAAAAATTCTCTCAAACAGCCATAAGATCAGATATCAGATCAAATGAATGTGTAATATGACACATTTGCTTTGAACTATTTTATTGTAATATCAGTTTGATTATTTTGATGGTACCCTTTAAACAGCTGTTGATAAGTGACTCTGCGACTACATATCAACTAGCGGTCATTAGAGTATTAGTATGTCTGCTACTGTAAATATTTGCTAACACTTTATTTTGATGGTCAACCAACAGTTAAACTGACTATAAGTGTCTTTGCAAGTACGTCAACTTATTCTACCATACTAGATTCTACCATTCTTGAGCATACTAATACTCTAATGAGAGTTATCATTTTTGACCGGGAACACCACAAGTGTGACTTTGTGCCATTTTGTACAAAATAAAAGCCTTTCAAAACAAACTCCCTGATTAAACATTAAAGTACACTAGTGCGATAAACAGTGCAAATTTTCATCAGTTTTTATTTAATATTGTGAAAATTATTCATAAATGTTTTTTTCACTCAAAAAATGAGGTGCCTACTCTCAGATAAATGAGGTCTACGATTAATCAGAAGCAAATATAAATACAAAACCAGTCCTAAATGAAAGATAAGAAGTTGACAAAAAGATTGAATCCAATCTTTGTTGATAATATAGCATAATGAGTGATTTATAAGCATTTGTTTGAGGCCGGGTCCTTTTTGCTCTGTAACATCACGGGTGTAACAAAGTGAAAAATCTCCCCCATAAAAGTATGAAAATTATCAAAAAATTTTTTAGAAGTAGTTATACCCTTTGTGAACAAAATCACACAATTTCAGTCCAATGCGATAACATTAACTAGTATTTTTGGGAAAAATATTTTTTTTTCAGAGCAAAAAGGACCCGAACACCACATGAGGGTTAATATGGTGTTCATTGTGTGTTATAAATAATCATACTCTTAAACTTATAACCACAAATACGTAAGGATTATGATGTATTATAACTGTTGTTATGATTATTCATGAGTTGATATAACATATTATATGTTTTTTTATAATGCATTATGCATTCATTATAATGCCTTAAGAATACCCTTATAATGTATTATAAATACGGGCTTCATAGAAAGTGTTACCGAAAAAAGTAATGAGATATATCTTATGAGAACAGAGCATCAATGTGCTCAGTGCTGACAAATTCACTCTCCTTCTTTCACTGGGATCAAAAATATAAGGTATACAGCTCACAATGTAATGATGGTATGGTCTTTCTTACTGTCCAATGTCAATTCAACTTACATTGAATTTTAGTAGCAGAGGGGGTGGCTCCTAAAAAGCTGACTGATTGCCTCCACGAGTGCTGTCCAGTGGCATATTTTAACTCAATTAACAAATAGATAAAAAGGCACCTGACAAATGCTTTTGTAGCCCCTTAACCTGCACCATACCACAGACGGGCAATTGCTTTATTTTATATTAATTAATCAATTCGTTTTCATAAACTATATGCCTTTTAAAAGCGTAAAACCATAAGATTTGACCTCTAAAGTTCTTTTTTCCATCAAAAAATTACAGTGGAAATAGTTTAAAAAGTGGAGACATCGTTAGGTTTCTGCTCCTCTGCAACCAGAGCATTTTAAGCTGCTAAACTTCGGGAACATTTTCTGTCCAAGCATTCAGTAAGTGAATGCTCTTAGTCGGTCCAATACAGTGCAAAGAAAACCTGGCCGATTGCATCAGAGATGGCAGAGTATAGTGACTCCAGTCCAGTTTTTAGTGAATTATTTTTATTTTTTACTTTTTATGCCTTCATTTGACAGGATAGTAGAGAGTAAACAGGAAAGCACTGGGTGAAGAGAGGGGAGGGGGTCTGGCAAAGGACCTCAAGACAGGAATCAAACTCGGGACACCGTGAACGCAGATGCATCGCATGTCGGCGTGCCAACCACGAGGCCACCAGTGCGAAAGTTTTTAGTGAATTATTCATTCCAGAGTGTATTTAGCTTTTTAAAAAAGACCTTTCTCATATTATTTCATATTATTATTTCTCCAAACAAACAGTGTATATGTGTGCTAACAATGTATTTTTGCACATTTCAACACTTTCAACTGGTATTTACTTTTCGTTTGTGTTTTGTCGTTTAGTATTTCTGAACGGATCGATATTGTTTCTATGCAGTCAAGTCATGCAGTGGTCTTCTGGCATCTCCATATAGGCTACTTTTAAACTGTTGGACAACCAGACTTGGGACATCCAGGGCCAACAGACTTGAAACCACCAGACTTGGGAGCTCTGGCATTGGAGCGGACTCAGGAATGAGCTCTGGGCTGGATATAGGCGCTATCAAAATCCTCCTCCTATCCCACAGTGAAGAGAGATCCCATAATCTGCAGCACTAGATCCAGGAATTGCCAGAGTGTCCCTTGAGGACCAGTCTTGGGCAGCACTGATTTAAGAAGCTTGTTTAATCCCACTTGAAAGTGACTATATAAGGACATATCTGAGTTAGCAAGATTTAAAAATCTAATGATATGGTCCTCAAGGGAACGATGCTCGGGGGCAGAGGAGGATTTCTTACGATTATAACTTCTGGATAGAAATAGTGCAAACACTGGACAAGGATGAAGGTTTTAGTACACGTGTGTTGAGTGCTTGTGTTGCTGTGAAATGTAGTATACTTTGAAAGGCTGTGCACATGCGCAAAGCATTGTTGTCAAAACTGAAGTATACTTTGGGCTAAACTCTGTAGGAAGGCGGCCATCCAGGAGCAGGATTAGATACCCCTGCTATAAATCGTCTACGCACACACTGAGGCTGCATTTACAGCGGGTAAAATAAGTATTGAACACGTCACCATTTTTCTCAGTAAATATATTTCTAAAGGAGCTGTTGACATGAAATTTTCACCAGATGTCGGTAACAACCCAAGTAATCCATACATACAAAGAAAACAAAACAAATAAGTTCAGAATTTAAGTTCTGTGTAATAAAATGGAATGACCCAGGGAAAAAGTATTGAACACGCTTACTGAAATTAAATTTTTACTTTGTACAAAAGCCTTTGTTGTTAATGACAGCTTCAAGACGCCTCCTGTATGGAGAAACTAGTCGTATGCATTGCTCAGGTGTGATTTTGGCCTATTCTTCCACACAAACAGTTTTCAAATCTTGAAGATTCCATGGGCCTCTTCTATGAACTCTGATGTGTACTTCTTTCCATAGATTTTCTGTTGGATTCAAGTCAGGTGATTGGCTGGGTGTCACAGTCTTCAGCGGGTGTGCCCAGGATGGCCACCAGATGACTGTGTTCTGTGAGCACATGGCTTGTGTTGTGTTTGTTTGTTGAGACATATAAAGAAAACAATACAAATAAATTCAGAAATTAAGTTCTGTGTAATCTAACAATTCTCTTTCTTAACTCAAAACTTGCTTACTGAAATTTATTTAATACTTTGTACAAAAGCCTTTGTTGTTAATGACAGCTTCAAGACGCCTCCTGTATGGAGAAACTAGTCGTATGCATTGCTCAGGTGTGATTTTGGCCTATTCTTCCACACAAACAGTTTTCAAATCTTGAAGATTCCATGGGCCTCTTCTATGAACTCTGATGTGTACTTCTTTCCATAGATTTTCTGTTGGATTCAAGTCAGGTGATTGGCTGGGTGTCACAGTCTTCAGCGGGTGTGCCCAGGATGGCCACCAGATGACTGTGTTCTGTGAGCACATGGCTTGTGTTGTGTTTGTTTGTTGCCATGTGCTCTCTCCTGTGTTCCCCCGAGGCGGCGGTGCCCGCTCACGGTTTCACCGAAGCGGCGGTGCCCGGTCACAGTTCCCCCGAGGCGGCGGCGTCCGCTCACAGTTCCCCCGAGGCGGCGGCGTCCGCTCACGGTTCCCCCAAGGCAGCGGCATCCGCTCACAGTTTCCCCGAGGCAGCGGTGCCCGCGCACAGTTCCCCCGAGGCGGCAATCCACGGGGCGTCAGAGGCCTCGTCTGCCGCACCCAGTACCTCACGCCCGTTCCCGGAGCGTCCCGGGCTGATACGCAGCGTGCAGGAATCCCCGCTGATGTCGGTGCGAGCGGTCTGTAATCCTGTGCTGATCCGTCGTTTTTTCATTGTGTGTGTTATGTCTGCATGTAGTGCAGTTCCTAGCCTGCCTGTCTGTTTTTCCCCCTCTGGGTTGTTTTAGTTTGTTTTTGCTTCATTTTATTATTAAAAGAAAGAAACATTCATCCTGCACTTGAGTCCTCGCTTCATCTCTCCACACGCACCGTGACAGAACGGATCAGCCAACATGAGGACTCAGCGGAGAAATGGCTCACTCCATCTACCGGTCTCCACACTCTCCAGCCCCCTCTACCAGCGCATGCTCCAGCTGGATACCTTGAGCTCCCTCCGTCAACGGGGGGACTGGTCTGAGGGAGTTCGCCAGGGAATTTAGGAATGCTGCAGAGGGGCTGGGCTACAATGACTCCGCGCTAAAGGACTTATTCAATTATGCCCTTGATGACCATTAGTCACTGGAGCATGTTAGGATCCGCTCATGTATCCTTTGAGGGGTTTGTGGAGTTCTTGGCACGTTCCCCCGAGGCGGCGGTGCCCGCTCACGGTTTCACCGAAGCGGCGGTGCCCGGTCACAGTTCCCCCGAGGCGGCGGCGTCCGCTCCGAAAGCTCCAGAAGCGGTGGTGTCCGCTCATGTTTCCCCAGGGGCGGCGGTGCCCGCTCACGGTTTGCCCGAGGCGGCGGTGCCCGCTCGCGGTTTCCCCGAGGCGGCGGTGCCCGCTCACAGTTTCCCCGAAGCGGCAGTGCCCCCGGAGGCAGCAGACGAAGCTGCAGTGCTACCCTCTCGGAAACGGAGGAGGAGGAGGAAGAAGGCTTCTTCCATCCTTCAAGGCCGGGAGGCCTTCCTAGAGCCTGGTGCCCTCTGGGCCATTCTAGCAGCTTTATTTTCTTTTTCTGAAACCAATTGAGAGTTTCCTTGGCTGTGTGTTTGGGATCATTGTCTCGCTGGAATGTCCACCCTTGTTTGATCTTCATCATCCTGGTAGATGGCAGCAGATTTTTATCAAGAATGTCTCGGTACATTTTTCCATTCCTCCTTCCTTCAATTATATGAATTTTGCCAGTGCTACACCATGATGTTTTGGGGTGATGTGCAGTGCCATTTGACCTCCAAACATGGTGTGTATTATGGCATCCAAAGAGTTTAATTTTGGTCTCATCGGACCAGACTATATTCTCCCAGTATTTCACAGGCTTGTCTAAATGTGGTGCAGCAAACTTTAAACGAGCTTCAACATGCTTTTTCTTCAGCAATGGAGTCTTGCATGGTGAGCATGTATACAGGCCACGGCGGCTGAGTGCATTACTTATTGTTTTCTTTGAAACAATTGTACCTGCTAATTCCAGGTCTTTCTGAAGATCTCCACAAGTGGTCCTTTGCTCTTAGAAAACTCTTCTGATAATTCTTTTCACTGCTCTGTCAGAAATCTTGCGAGGAGCACCTGGTCATGGCCGGTTTATGGTGAAATGATGTTCTTTCCACTTCCGGATTATGGCCCCAACAGTGCTCATTGGAACATTCAGAAGTATAGAAATCCTTCTGTAACCAATGCCATCAGTATGTTTTCCAACAATAAGGTTGTGAAGGTCTTGAGAGAGCTCTTTGCTTTTACCCATCATGCAATGTTTCTTGTGTGACACGTTGGCAATGAGACACCTTTTTATAGGCCATCAGTTGGGACTAAACCAGCTAATATTAATTTCCACTGACTAGGGGCAGGATTGCTTTCTAATTACTGATAGATTTCTGCTGGTGTCTTGGCTTTCCATGCCTTTTTGCACCTCCCTTTCTTCATGTGTTCAATACTTTTTCCCTGGGTCATTCCACTTTATTACACAGAACTTAATTTCTGAACTTATTTGTTTTGTTTTCTTTGTATGTATGGATTACTAGGGTTGTTATCGACATCTGGTGAAAATTTCATGTCAACAGCATCTTTAGAAATATATTTACTGAGAAAAATGGTGACGTGTTCAATACTTATTTTACCTGCTCTATTTTTCATGGGTATTTTAATGGCCAAACACAATAAAAGTTGCTCCTAAATAATATAAGCATGTTCATTTCCCACATGTGGTGATAAGATTATTTTAGCAGTGCTGTTTACCAATGAAGGACAGTTAAAACACACACACACACACATACACAAAGGAAAAACTGGTTGTCAAACCATTCCACAAAATGAGCAAGGATGACATTTCCAGACTCCTACTTTGAATATACAAACTGGGAAATGTTCCGTGATGCAGGAGGAATTGACATTAATGAATATATAGACTCTGTGATCTGATATTAACAAAAGCACACAGTATGTTATCACTTTTGTAACTGTCAATACAGTCATTTTCTCAATAATGCTGTAGAAAAAACTGTAGAAAAAAATGCTGAACACATTTACAATGACATTTGCTGACTGGTCTTAAAGTGAGTAGGTGATCCTTTCAAGGGTCAAGGGTCTGAAGGCCATGTTATATTTATCAGAACTTAGGCTGAAGACAGGTTATATATATACATTTTTGGAGGGCTTTTATTTTGGAATTCAGCGTCAGAAAATGATTGACACTCTGAGGTGGTGTAATATCATTCTGATGTGACATTGATCTCTGAAAACAGGGAGTTTCCTTTCCATATCTATCTTTATTTATAGACAAAAACTACTTTTATTTTGAAATTCACTATCAGTCAGTTATTTTGAAATTCAACATTCAAAGTCAGATTGTCTTAGGAAATACATGCTTTATACGTTATCATAAAGTTTGCCGGAATTATTTCTCTCTCTTTTTTTAGTATTTTAAAATATACATTTATTTTACTGATTGATTGATTGTTTGATTGATTGATTGATTGATTCAAAGTGGAGGCTGAACTACTTTACAGCAAAGTAGCTTTTTAAAAGGCAGATTCCCTTTAATCAGTTGCTTTATTTAGTTTCAACAATTAGATTTATTTGGAAACAGTAGGCTGGTTTAATAAATAGTTTAGTGCCCTACACTTCACTAGTCAATCAATGCAATAGAAACGGACGCACAAGCGTCCTCGTGCAGGATTGGACTGGGACGTAATTTCACCACACGGGAAAAAAAGGGGCCAAAATTGTACCTTTTGGGGTACAATAGCTTGTCACTGGAGCAGTACTCTTAAAAGGACATCTTTGTACCTTTTTTTTACCCCTAATAGGTACATATTAGTACCTTAGAGCAGCAAGCGAGTACCCTTAAGGTACTAATATGTACCTATTAGGGGTAAAAAAGTTACAAAGATGTACTTTTAAAGGTACTGCTCCAGTGACAAGCTGTTGTACCCCAAAAGGTGCAATTTTGGCCCCTTTTTTTTCTGTAGCCTATACATCCTACTACATATGGGGAAGTCGTGGCCTAATGGTTAGAGAGTTGGACTCGTAACCCAAAAGGTTGCGAGTTCGAGTCTCAGGTCCGGCAGGGATTGTAGGTGGGGGGAGTGAATGTACAGCGCTCTCTCCCACCTTCAATACCACGACTGAGGTGCCCTTGAGCAAGACACCGAACCCCCAACTGCTCCCCGGGCGCCGCAGCATAAAAGGCTGCCCACTGCTCCGGGTGTGTGTTCACGGTGTGTGTGTGTTCACTGCTGTGTGTGTGCACTTTGGATGGGTTAAATGCAGAGTACTAATTCCTAGTATGGGTAACCACACTTGGCCACATGTCACGTCACGTCACGTCATCCACATCAATTTCTGAAACCAGACAACCCTATTATTTGTATGGCCATCACATAAAAAGGTCTAAATCCTTATTCTAAGGCTGTGGAAAATAATTAAAGGTTCTCTCTTGAACTGCACCTTCACTTCTCCTTTCCTTTTGTTAATTTTCCCCAATATCTCTGTCTCCCTTTTTTTCTTGTACCTGTCATTTCTTCACCAGCAGGTCTACTGTCATGAATATAACTGCATGTGTTCACTTTGTTGAAAAGAACCACCTCATTTCAATTTGTTAGCGCAGAATGTTATTTATCTTAAAATTACTTAAAAACCATATTTAACAACCCTATTTCATTCAAATATATTAAAACACATTTTCTAAAGTGCCCAAATGTCAAAATTAGTACAATAGCCTATTTAGGCTGAACAATCCTAATACTGAACATACTATTGCATTATTAGGCTGTGACTCTTTTGTACTACCTGTACAATAAATCCATGTGAATATCTGTCTCTGCCAAATTTTTTAATGTAACTTTACAATCGATTATGATGTCCTTTAGCCCAGTATTCTGACTGATCATCTGACTGAATAGATACTAGCAGTTTAATACTCAACTAACGTTACGTTAATAAAGACAAAACTATTTAGCATATTTACAGATGAAACTAACCTGCACTTGAAACCCTGAACTGGTCAGTGATGTTGCTACATCTCACTGCTTCTTCTGGCATCTTCCTCTCTTTCATGGAGTCCCGCGCATCGATTCTGTTCGGAACCGTTTGACGGAAGCGCGGAACAGACTTGAACCGATTCGTATAGCGCAGTCAAGACTAACCGATTTATGATTTATTATCGATTTATTATCGATATTAAATGATCACTTTCGAATATTGGGAAGGCATAAATATAAAATATTATTAATAATAATAACAAAAAAAAAGTTAATTAAAAAAAACGAAGGAAAAAGAAGCGGGCGGGCCAAATCAGCCGCCAGGCCACCGGGAATTCTCCCGGTGCTCCCGATGGCCAGTCCAGGCCTGTCCTCGTGTCATAAAATGTGTCATGGCAGGAGTCAGAAAATAACTGGCGAGTAGGCCTAGTTGGATTCAGTCTCGTTTTTAACGGAACTGTCAACTATTTAGATGTGTGTAAATTGTGATTTAGTGCCCATTTATGCCACAACTGGTGCAACCGGCCCAAAAGATTTAACTTAATAAAAACTTAACCCACGCACTTAATTCGAAAGTAAAGAAAAGGCTAAATCATTGGCTATTTTCAAATTTTCTCTTTCGCCACATTACAAACAAATACACTTAGCCTACATGAAGAAAGTAAAGAAAGCGAGGTAAATCGTATTTTCAAATTTCCTCGTTCACCGATACAAACTCTTAATAAAGAGGTCACTTACCACAACTGGTGCAACCGGCCCAAAAGATTTAACTAGTAATAAAAATAACTTAACCCACGCACTTAATTAGAAAGTAAAGAAAAGGCTAAATCATTGGCTATTTTCAAATTTTCTCTTTCGCCACATTACAAACAAATAGGCCTAGCTTAGCCTACATGAAGAAAGTAAAGAAAGCGAGGTAAATCGTAGCTATTTTCATATTTCCTCGTTCACCAATACAAACTCTTAATAAAGAGGTCACTTACCAGAAATGTAACGTTAATGGTTTTGTTTTGGCAATGGTTGCCTTCTGTGTTTCGACAAGACCGTTACACCCTGATGATAGGCGCTATGGAAATATATATCAAAATAGAATGCTTTCTGTTTGAATTATGCAAATAAGAACAAAACTTGGCTAGCCTACTTAGTTCTTGTTGTATGGTCAAAGACACTGATATTTATTTAATAAAAAATATAGTTGTTTAATGGTGTCCGTGTTATGTTCTAGGCTATTTCATCTACATCAACATTGTGAACTTTTATAAAGATGCAGTACGAACGGCACAGTGGCAAAACATTTGGCATTATTTGCATTATAGCCTATTATCGCGAGTTCTCTGCATGAAAGACACACGACGAGTTGGATGCGCTAGGCCTACTTTTTTTCTAGGAAGAATTGTCAAGCATTAGCCTACATTAAATGCGGAGTGTAGGCTATATTAGGATGTTCTGTGATGATTAAGATGATTGATAGGCAAATGTCGGTTTACGGTGTCAAGATGCACATGTGCGAAAAATGTCTCAGTGGTTTATTTGTTTGTTTATTGCAACAGAAAGACCGTCTGAAATATGTACAAACGTAGACTGAGAATACAATTCAACGCATTCTCCACAATACACAACAATAAAACAACTAAACTGAAAATAAAATAAAAGGGCTCCGTGGTTTCAAGATGCAATTTTATGAAATAGTATGTATCAATACCTACTATTCTGATATACACTCACACACACTGTCTAGAGATGAATTGGGAATCAGATCATCTTTACGCGTGACAATTCTATCTCTGCGCAGGCTACCCTCTCCTGGCTAAGAAGAGCTGTCATTGTGTAACAAGAATAAAGGAAGATATTATTCAACGGACATTCAGACCATAAAGGTGGAATGGCTTAATTCCAGATATAAAACAAAGATATCTAACATACCAATAAATCACAAATAACTAATAAATTAGGCATAAATTGGGTCATAATGGACCAAACATAAAAAAAATACACCAAAATCCGAGAATAAATTTGGTAGTATTGTTGTTGTTGATATTGCTATAAGAGAAGGACAAAACTGCAACATCTCTTCGAAAATAAAAGAAAATAGGTTTAATCTTTACATATATTATGAGATGTAGCCTAGGCCTATTACATCCATGGATAAAAGCAAAATAATCCTACTAAATAATAAAACTCTTATATTGTATCTATTTTTATCTCATTTAATTCAGTTGATTGATTTTTATATGGTCCTATGATTGTCATAGAATAAAATATGGGAAAACTTGCTTTTATCTATACACTGTTGCTACTTAACATTTCCTTCAAACAGGTTTAAAAAGGAGGTATCTTTTAGAAAGGGGTTGTACTCGAAAAACAGGAGAATGTAGAATGTCATTGTAATATCCGACTTTCTTTCTAGCTTATTCTGACAGATGGCGCTGTACAATAAAGATTTGCCATCTGAAGCGCAGCTAGAACCTTCCACCTCCGTGCCGTTCTTGGGGGCTAAATGCACATTTGAGCAAATGGTACAGAACACGCCTATAACACTAATACATGGAAAAGTACATTTGCATAATCACTGGCGCAATTAATTTTCTATCATTATTTTATAATTACCAAATGGTGTGCTTGTGTCTTTATGCAGTAGCCTGACTTACTTTTCTGCTTCTTTTCTGTTATTTTCAGTCATCATGTATCAAACCAATGAATAATTCTTTTAAAAAAATGAAACGAGAATGCTGGTGTGTATTACCTACATACTGACTTGACAAGCATTTCAGCAATTTCCTGCCTTCTATTGCAGCAGGGTAGTACAGGCATTGGCGAGGGGGGGTATCTACGCGCATTCTGATATTTTCCCCCTATACTGTAGTTTTTCAAAAATATACATTCCATGTTGTTCTTTTCAGTCATCATGTATCAAACCAATGAATAATTCTTTCAAAAAAATGAAACGAGAATGCTGGTGTGTATTACCTACATACTGACTTGAAATCTGATATAAAATATTGGAAACTTCCCTCATTTCTGTACACACGTGACCCTGGAACAAAAAGTAGTTCGTTTGTGCTCTATCTGTATTCTTCCGCTTGCTGTACTTAAAAAAAAAAATTGTTAATGTATTTTTTAATTTAATGTCATAACAGTTAAATATTTGTACCTAATAATGTGTATATATACATACTGAAACACAGAAAAAATAATTGGTATATTCATAAAATACTGCATACATGGAACTATTTGGCACGGCGTATAAATATATTGGCCGAACGTCACCTTTTTTCAATGGGAAGCCATAATGGAAGTTTGAGAGTTTAACAGAGAAGTGAAGGAAAAGGACCCAAGTTGAGTCCGCTCCTACGAGACATTTAAATATCGAGTTTTTATTTCTTGGTGGAGGCTGTCACCTTTCATTTCATGTGTTGGAACCTGGGCATCGCGGATTGTTGCAATGTTCGATGGCTTTTATTTTTTCAAGGATGGGTAGACGAGCTAGCGCGCTAGCCGTTGAAGCTAGCAGCTAGACGGAGCGCGAGCTGAGCGGGAGCGGGGCTTTGACAACCGTTCTTGAAGTGGAAGCTCACGGAGAGGACCCTCTCTCCGCCTTTACGTTCAATCACGGCGGCTACGGTGCGAACAGAGACTTGTCGTGCACTAGAAATTCTGCAGTTTGAGACGTGGGACGTCGCTTATCTTTTCACCCGGGGCTCGTCTGAGCTGAGGAGGGCATTTTGGAAGCCGGGCCTGTGGTGGTTTGGAGCGAGGCCCTTGATGAGAGATCCACAGCAGACTCCTTTCTAGCTAGCAGGGGGACTGCGAAACGAGCAGAGCATTAAATTGACCGATCGTCGGAAAGCAACAATACTCTCACTCCCACTAAAAACCTTAAAGACTCCTGTCACAGCCATGGCTGCGATCATAAAGGAAATTGTCAGCCGAAACAAATATAGATACCAGGAAGATGGATTCGACTTGGACTTGACCTGTATCCTCTTTGATCAATCAAATGTCCCTGTTCTGTCTATTGTGTAGAAACCAATGTCTGCTGTGAAGGTAATGGCTTGCATCTTGTTCTAAATCGAGAAATCTCTAACGTTTGATCGGAGGATACATACGAAATCAACGTTTGTTTGTTTTAAATGATTTTTTTGCACAAACTATTGGCACTGGCACCTAGTCGGCGACTGGAACTTGACATGATCTAGATCTAACGTTATTAGTTTCTGTGTCTGGATCAAGTCGAAGCCAGCGCCTTTTAGATACATGTCAGTTCTCAGTTTAACCAAATGAACGAGCAGACAGAAAATCAACAGACTGCACGCGCACTCATTTCATCCGTACAGTTGTTCTGGGCTAGTTGCATGTGCAAACTACAATATAAGCAACGCCAGTTAGGTTGTAAAATGTCATTTTCCCTTCTTTTGTAATCTGATCCATCGATTGGCTGCTAATCTGTGATCCAGTACACAAAACGCGTTCATTTCAACTCAAGGCTTCTCGCACCAAAACTGTAATTTGGGGGTTTAAAACAAAAGACGCGTCGCGTAGAGGACTCGCTGGTTTATGTAATGCGATGGATTAGGTGAGATGCACGAGCAGTGTCACACAAAGAGCCATTGCATCAGCTGCTCGCAGAAAATAGATCTCGCGTTCAATTTGGTGTAGTTTTGATTGAGCAAAAATGAGTCAGTTCACACGCTTGCGTACAAAAGGAAATGCTTTAGTATGTGAAGTATGCCTTTTTCGTAATCGCAGGAAGAGATCCGCGCAGTCCTGTTAAAGAGGACTCCCTCTGTTGAGCTGCATTTTAGAAACGTGACTGATGCCTGCTCACTTATGTGCCATATGTCATTGTCAATGTCATTTGCGTTTTTCAAGCACAGGTATTGTTTGAATGTACATTGTTGGTTTTGTGATGGCTTTGATCGGGCGCATTACATCCTTGCAGATGAAGTGCAAAGCACAAGTGGTTTGATTGCTCGTTTTATTTCAGCAGGATTCAGTGATATTGAACATTAACACCAAACCTGACGTTTAGCTGTAGTCCTGTTAACCTCACTGTCCCATTCGTTGCCCTGTAATATACAACAAGGCAGGTGTACCAAACACTAAGAAACAGGACTGGAAGGACAGTTAGAGGGCAGGGTCCAATCATTGAAGAGGTGCAATTATTTCTCTGTATAGCGCTGTAACAATGGCAAAAGGAATCTGGTAGGCCTTGGTGCATGTTTTGTAGAGAATTTTGAAATGTTAAGTGTATTTGCACTAATTTACACCATGCTGTTTTGCTTTACATCTAGTGTATTACATGAGTAGCCTGTGAATGAATTGATTGCATGGATGTTGATTTGCCCCTGCCTGCTTAGATGGTGTGTGGGTTCACTATATTGCAATGTATCATGCTATGCACTCATTGCATTTACAACACACAGTGTGTTGAAGTGGAATGTAGAACTCCCTGTTCTTACAGAAGTTTTGAAAGGATAAATATGGAGAATGATTTCATTCTTTCAGTCCCTTTTTATGTTACTGATGAGGCAACACTGTCTACGGCAATGATTGGTGAGAATACAAACTCTTCATTTGATGAAATACATCCTGTATGATCATTCGTCATGAAATATGTTCACTAGATTTAACTTCTATGAAGTTAGCCAAGATTAGACTAAAATTCGTCTAAAGCATTTCTGGATAGAGGAACTGGCCTTACTGTATCTGCACAGCTATTGCTCTTGATGTACACAGTGCTGAACAAATGTTTTTTTAATTTTTTTAGGATTTAGATTTTATTTGATCCATTTATTTCCAGTACATTTGCAGTTTTCATTAAAAGGTTTGTTGATCATTTTATGTCTGCAAGACAAAAATCAAAACAAACAAACACAAATGTGCGAGGTAATGTCAGTGCAACACTCACCTGATTGGACAAGTGACGTTCTGCGCGAAACTGTCCAACAATAGCCCCGGACAGTTTTTATTGTCAAACCTTCAATTATTTTTATGTCCAGTGAGTATGAATGAGGCATGGTTGCCTCATTCAGTGCATCATATTTATAGCTACTTGTTTATTTATGCATGGCATTTTTCTTAAGAGATATGGAGAGATATGGTCCCAAAGAGGTCATGGTGATTTAAATTTAGATAATATTGTGCGCATATCTTAGAAATCTAGATATGTGGTATGCATTTTTCTACATATTTTGTTCTTGGCAATTAATATAGGGAGCTTTTTAAAAGAGAGCAACTAATTTTTGTTATTGATTAAATATCCTTGAATTTGACCAGATCACTATGATCTGTGTTTACTAAATGCGAGTGAATTTGTCATCTCTTAGCTTCCTTAACTTTTCACTGTTTTATGACCTTTTTAGACATCATTAAAAATAATTTAAACTTATAATGATTGTCATGTGAAAACAGTGAAAGTCTAATTTCCTGGCTGGTTCAGATGGTAAACCTTTAATCTCTGAGCTCATATCCATACAGCTGTCAAAAAAAGTTTTTTTCTTCTTTTGCTGAAGTGTCAAGTTTGCTAGCTCAGGAGTGAGAACCACATGCTACACCATATCCGAGAACACAAGACGTTGCTTACCGTCATATAGTCTAGACTTTTTTGTTTTTTTCCTAGAGCATTCTGTCAGAGGCCATCATTGTATGCTACTATGATTGATTGATTTAAAAAAAAAAATTTTTTTTGAGATTGTAATTAAGGGTTTGTTTAACTCGTTTGCATACAGATTGAAGTGATCATGATAGATTTAACATTTAATATTTTGTTGTATTTCAACAACAATAATACAACACATTTTTGTTGTATTTTTGTTAAATTGAAGTTGATTTAAACAATTATGAGTCTCGTTTTGATAAATATTGATAGAATTGCTTTGCCACCAGTTCATCTGCTATAATCAGGGTCTGATTAGATCATCTTTGATAATAAAGGACTGAAAGTTATGTCAGGCTGAAGAAGTGATGCACTCGTTATGGAAAGGTGAGAAAGGAAAGTGATTCCAGGCTGGGCTGAGGCACAGTGTGATTTATTTAGTGCCCCTGTGTGGCCCTCTGGGTTAGAGGTCTATGCATTGGTCTCTTACAGCGAGAGCCATCTGTTCTATATTACCCAGAATGCTGTTATCTGAGCTCTCATTGCACAACTAAAAAGTAAAACGCTACTTTAGTGGAAATGAGTAAGTTCTCATCTGAAACCGGGACTTGATGTTTGTTAGTTTCCTGCTCGTCATTTAGCTGCTCTGCATTGTTCACCAACGTTGTCTGTTTTGGATATGTGTTTAACTGGTTGATATAATTGTGTAAGACAAGTGGCCAGTGGACTTTATAAATGGGTTCATATTTAATCAGATGATTGTAGGTTTTTTGTTCCTCCTGTCTAGTGGTCGACAGATATGTGGTTTTTGACAGCCGATGCCGATATCTTGGAAAGCAGGGTGGCCGATAAAAAGCAGATATAATTTTATGTATTTTAATTAATATTCAAGAAATTTGAAATCATTTAAAAATGGATTAAAAAATAAATGTATAAAATAAACATACTTAAGATGACAAAGTATTTTTCACAAATAAATAAATATTTAATAAAAATATAATTAAAAAGGAAGTAAACACTGTAACCAACAGGGCACTCAGTATTCTGGGAAGTTTGTGTGCATTGGGAATCATATTTTTTCAAACAAAGCCAAGGTAACACTCATTTTACATACAGCACACAGTGAAAATTACATGAATATGACTGGTCAAATGCATAAAGCGCAGCATAATTTGAAATCACGAGTTTACGATTGCGCGTCTTCAGTGAGGCTGAACTCTCCTCCTGTCAGCATTCAATTCGCACGGACCGACCGTCACGCAGAGAACACGCGATCATGCAGGATACAAATGCACACTTCACAAGATCTCACAGCTGGATTCGACTAAGTTTGCAAGGTTTTTATGTTATTATCAAATTAAATGTTCATTATTCATTCAAAGATTTGTTTAAATGATATAAAAACTTATCGGCCGATGCCGATATTTGAAAAATGCCAAATACTTCTATCCGTATTAGACAGAACTGTTAACGACGACGGCGAACAAGAGGGAGAATGTGAGCGGTGTGCGCTCAGGCACTGCCGCTCTCAGCGCCGTAAAAATAAAAGTCCTGCATCGAACGCATCGGCAAAACAGAAAAACTTATCGGCCGATGCCGATATTTGAAAAATGCCAAATATCGGCCGATATATTGGCCTTGGTGATATATCGGTCGACCACTACTCCTGTCAGTTTTCCTAGAAAGAGTAGATTTCCTTAACTCTGCTATCTAGATATTTATCCTAACATTATAGCAATGGGCTTTCCTGCTGAAAGACTTGAGGGTGTCTACAGAAACAACATAGATGATGTAGTGCGGTAAGTATTCGTTTTTTTTTTATATTCTTTGGAAATTTTGTCAGTATAACATTTGTGTCTGTAAGTCTCTTATAACATTTGCAACCCATGTTGTAGCAAAACCAGAAAAAACTGCTGTGATAGTTACAGCCAGAACCTCTGAAATGACCTGATGCACTGCTTTATCAGTTTACAGTGTGGTAGTCACCTTCAGTGACATTTTATAAAATGTGCAACTAATGTTAGACTGTGTGTCATTCAATATGCCATTCCATTGTCATACGAATAAATGCATTTGTGATTTTAATTGCTTGACTGTAAATCTTAGCCTTGATTGTGCAGAAAATATTTAAAATAATGTATTCAAGTTCCACCAACAATTCAGTGCATTAGACATTTTTTCTAGTCATCCATAGTTCCTTAGTGACGTTGGGTCTCATGCACTGATAATTGCGTAGATTTATATGCACATTCAAACTAATTCACAACACATGCTTATACTGTAAGGCTGAAACGATTAGTTGACATTATCGACAAGCATCTGATCATAGCGATGTGGAGGTTTGCACCAGCTCTGCAGTTCCGCACTCCAGTAAAGTCCAGTTACATCACGTTAATTTACATAGCACTTTATACAATTGATTGCTTTAAACCAAGCAGCTTTGTAGAATTTAACATGATAAAACTGTGTCAGTCAGTGTCTCTTTCAGTTAGAATTAGGCCTACCACTTTAAATTACCTTTTAAATTAAAGCTTAATCTAGCACTGAACTGCTTTGATTATTGTAACATTATAAGGTGTTTTAAGAGAGATTATGTTCTGAACAAAAGGGTTTACAAAAGAAGAAAAGAATGAAAGAATGTTGAATCGGAGATCAGACAGTTCCTTTTTCATACAGTTAATTAAATGGTGATTGAGAATGTCTTTGTCATCTCATTTTGTTTGCCAAATATTTATTTGTATTGTAAAAATTTTTTTAGTAATAATTGTAATTGTAATATAATTGCCTGACATCTGACGGTCGCATGCACAAGTTAGTCATTTGCATAAAACACGCCAAAACCATCTCTATATAATAACTTTCCACACAACCGTTGTTTTCAGCCTTTTGTCACTCTAGAAAGACATATGCTAAAGACAAATGAAGATATTTTAATTAAACCTAAGAGATTGTCATCCTACCGTTCAACCAAAACTTTGACTCTTCAAAAAGTTCATAATGTTATCAAACGGTTTAATAAAAAAAAAATCTGAAGAGACGTGATCACTTTATAATAGGTTTTAATTTTGTAATAAAAGATTTAATTTAGATTTTTATTAATATATAAACATTGATTATTGTTGGATGGATAAAGCACATCAAATATGGTAAATGGAAGAAACAATGAGGTTAGTTCTCGCATATCAGGCAAGCGCATTTGAGCTTCTTCAAGAACCAGTGAGGTTTGTTCTTGCACATTGAGCAGTTACCGTTGAGCTTCCTTTTACCATATTCAATACGGAGTGTCTATTTACACTGTGCAAAGATCCCACCTTGTTGGCAGAGGCTATTTACACTAACTTTGACCACCAACGTGTGTTTGGGCTAGTCAACACTACAAAAGACGGCTGTCAAACGTCGGCTCCAGTGGCGTAGATGGTAATGCGTGCACCATAGTCTTTTTGACGTGATCGACCCGGGGTTGAACCCGCCTTTTGTCTAACTTTTTTTTCCCCTCTCTTTTCAAATCTCATCACATCTAAAAGGCTTTTTTTTCAATAAAAATGAAGGAAATAATCAAAAAGTTGAAAATAAAGTATCAGGTAGGGTTAAGGTAGGTGTAGGGAGGGCTTTATTGTCAATAAGGTGACATCCATTTAATAATTTGACTTAAAATTATAATTTACACTTGATACGTTATTGCATACTGTTTTACAATGTACTGCAATACTGAGGTGCAGATAATTGCCACTATTTGCATTAAATAGTATAAATAGCAGAAAACCCTACTTTTTAAGAGTTCAAATAGAATCTATAGCATATCGTTAAAAAAATACTGCTATTTTCACTTGGTGTAATTAGAATCCATTGTTGTTTGCACTTAGTGTAAAAAGCCTCTATCGCTATTTACACTTAGTGCAAATAGCCGCTGCCTATTCAATATGTTTTATGTATGTGCATTGATCGGTGTTTCTATGTGAATGTAAGCTTGGATTGAACTTATCAATTATGGTGCATAACGTTATAATGTCTTTGAACCTCTTGAAGCATCAAAAATTTGGTGGAGTGATTTTCAATGGCGTGACAGAAATCTCTCCAGTGGTTTTATTTATATCTTTGTGTTTTAAAAATGAACAAAAATCTTAGGATTTTCATTTTTGTGTGAACTCTTCCTTTAACCAAATCCAACCGTGATTGTCTGGGAAAATAATTGTTGTCCTCTTTCTGCAGATTCCTGGATTCAAAGCATAAAAATCATTACAAGATATATAATCTGTAAGTGTGTTTCAAACAACTTCAGTTCTGTAAAATGCTTTTACTGCTAGAACATTTCCTCCAGTTTGCTGTTAAAAGTAGAAAATCTGCAATTGTGTTCGATTGAACATTAAAGAAAAACAAGCTTTTTGATCATTGTGAACGGAGGGCATTGTCAGTGCAAATAGGTCTGTTATTTAGCTGTGAATGTTCTGTTGCTTTTGGCATTGATGCAAAGTTCTTAGCAGAAATGTTACATTGAACTTTTGTACTTATCAGTTTCTTTGTGTTGTTTAGATGTGCGGAAAGACATTATGATACTGCCAAATTTAACTGCAGAGGTATGATACTTGGATTGCATAAATCTGCCATTTACTGCCGTTTTGTAAATGTGATGTCAGTTTTTGTGTGGTAATGATGAAGGTCTTGATTAACTTTTTATTTTTCTCTTGCAGTTGCACAGTATCCGTTTGAGGATCACAATCCTCCTCAGCTAGAACTCATTAAACCTTTCTGTGAAGATCTGGATAAGTGGCTCAGTGAAAATGACAATCATGTGGCTGCCATTCACTGCAAAGCTGGAAAGGGACGTACGGGTGTCATGATATGTGCGTACTTGTTACACCGAGGCAAATTCAAAAAAGCACAAGAGGCTCTGGACTTCTATGGTGAAGTTAGAACCAGAGACAAGAAGGTGATGTATATATTTTTGCTTTGTGTTTTCTTTCCTGAAAAACTCAAGTTGTGAAGTTGAAGTTTTTGTATAGAAATGTAAATCACAAGGTTAAATTTTAAAAGTCCATACTGATGTTGGCAGGAATATTACTATCATGATAGTAATATTATAGTCAAATATGTTTCGAACCTGTCAAGTCCTGGTAGATAAAAATCTACTGACCTACATAATTTCCCCCTGAGTATTCTTCTGTGGAGTGCACCAGTGCCCATCCACTTTTTCAGTGGCCTTTGTTCCAGAAGTATTTTTCCCATAGAGAATAAAAACAAAAAAAAGTCTTTGTTAAAGAGTTGTATGCCATGAATCAAACCAACCAGCTATGAGGTGAATCATAACCTTACAAATATAAATTTGAAGCAAAAAAGTATTTGAATAGCAAACAAAAAGACAAAGGTACAAGAGTGTGTACTTTATTGAGGGAAAGAACTGCAATTCTATGAAGAACTGCAAATGACCTAATGAAATTAAACGTGATGGAGAAATATAAAATTATTGATTTTAAAGATGTTGATTTATAGAAACAATATTTTACATTTATTGCAAAATTTGTATATAAAAATGTATATTTGTATATAAAATATTTAATCAGTTTCAGGGCTCCAGACTGCGACCATTTTTTCTGCCTGTGCGACTAAATTTTGGCGCGACCACCGCGTTGTTCAACTCATAAGCGCTGCCATTTCTGCTGCATGTGAGAAACATCAAACGAAACTGAAAGCATAACGAAACCGCGCTACTTTTTTGAACTGCGCAGCGATTCGAGTGTAGAGCCTGGTTTATACTCGCCGCGTCAGCACAAGCGCGAAGGTGCGCGCAGCAAAAATGACGCGAATATTGAGGAAACGATGGATGGTTTTCAAGCTAAAGTAAAGTAAAAGACCGCTTCTTAA
>NW_015554086.1:484987-521103 GCF_001515605.1 Sinocyclocheilus anshuiensis | reverse complement strand
GCACTGGCGCGACCACCGCATTGTTTAACTCATAAGCGCGCTGCATGTGCTGCATGTGAGAAACATCAAACGAAACTGAAAGCATAACGAAACCGCGCTACTTTTTTGACGATTCGAGTGATTCGAGTGTAGAGCCTGGTTTATACTCGCCGCGTCAGCACAAGCGCGAAGGTGCGCGCAGCAAAAATGATGCGAATATTGAGGAAACGATGGATGAGCTAAAGGCTAAAGTAAAGTAAAAGACCGCTTCTTAAACCAGAGAGGGTGAACATATTGATATTCATAAAACATGCAACATGCAAGCACCATCACCGACAGCAGGTTTAGTTTTACTTTTCTTTTTGTTTTCGTTTTAAAATGCTTGTTATCTTTGCTATTTACCTCGCGTTACGCCATGAGGCTCTTTTATTTTATTTTTTATTTGATTCCTCAGTGTTTGCTAAACGTTCTGTAATTTATTAGTCGATATATAATAGGTTACAGCATGTGGTGTATGCCATGCCTCATCTTATTCGTTTTTGTTAAACATTTTGTAAGCTAATTTGTCATTGTATCTTACTGTTTTATTGTTGTTGTGCTTTTTAATTAAGAATAACAATGAATCCATCTTTTGTTTTAGTCTTAAAAAGTGAAAGGTATATGTAAGCAAAACAGACAATTATCTTTTCTTGTAAAACGTAACAAGATCGCGAATTTGAAAGTGAAAGCACCCAAAGCCTGACTTATAACGCAGCAAAAGAGGAATGTAAGCTCTTTTTTTTTTTTATTTGATTCCTCAGTGTTTGCTAAACGTTCTGTAATTTATTAGTCGATATATAATAGGTTACAGCATGTGGTGTATGCCATGCCTCATCTTATTCGTTTTTGTTAATAAATGCTTTGTAAGCTAGTTTGTCATTGTATCATACGGTTTTATTGTTGTTGTGTTTTTTAATTAAGAATAATAATGAATCCATCTTTTGTTTTAGTCCTAGATGTACAGTATGTAAGCAAAACAGACAATTATCTTTTCTTGTAAAACGTGACAACAAGATCACGAATTCGAAAGTGAAATCATCCGAAGCCCGGCTTATAACACAGCAAAAGAGGATCTCCCGTTCACAAAATTCAAATCACAAATAATACTACTGATGAATAAGAACGGGTTTTTGAATGTTAACCACTTTCGTTTCCATATAGCTATAAACTATGATAAAGCATGCTTTGATTAATCCCATGTTGTAGCGCAAACAAATAAATGATGTTCTTGTGCGTCCAACTGAGAAAGTTAGTCGCAAAAGAGTGACCAGTGGGAAGAATGAGTCTGGAGCCCTGAGTTTGATAGCTTAGGGAGACTGACTCTATTACGTCTTTCACAGTGCTTTATGTGTGGGTGGGCGCTATGTAGCCCTTGGGCACGGTTTGCTTATTTAGATTCTCTGATTGGTTGAGATTTCTTGGCAGTATCATGGGTCATGTAGTTTGTTTAAACCAGGAATTCTGTTAAATGATTACTAAAAAATTAATTTAGAACAACGTGGGTTGATGGCATCAACAAAAGCATATAACATAAATTAACAACCTTGTAGGTCACTTTTAAAGGTTTATAAGTAATTGTTAAAAATCAATTCCCATTTGGAGTAAAGGGGTGGGATTTTTTTACTTCTGGAACCCAACTGCTGCACCCTTTTACAGAAGTATGATGTAAATGTGTTGTGTTGTTGAGGCGGAGACGTTTGCATTAACACTGCAGGTTTGCCGTTTCACAGGGAGTGACTATTCCCAGTCAGAGGCGATATGTGTACTACTATAGCTACCTTCTGAAGAATAAGCTGGAGTACAAACCAGTGGCCTTGCTGTTTCACAAGATGGTGTTTGAGACTGTGCCTATGTTCAGTGGAGGGACCTGCAGTAAGTGAGCTCTCTTTCTTTCTTTCTCTTTTTTTTTCTTCTTTCTGACACTTGTTTATACTTTGTATTGTCATCCGTTTCGGGCTATTCAATCTTGTGCTCAGGTGAGACATATTGGTGTTAACACCTGGTATTACTTGTATCTTGCATGTGTCTTTTGTGACAAATATGGACTTTTTCCAATTTTGTGATTAGGCATTATTTTCTTTTACGTGTAACCGGCAATGTTTAAAACTTCGTTTTAAGTTGGTGCGTGGTGGATAGGTGAGTTGGAGGCCCTTGAAAGCATTAGTATTTACCACACAAATGCAACATGGGCACCGCGAATATTGAGGAAACGATGGATGGTTTTCAAGCTAAAGTAAAGTAAAAGACCGCTTCTTAAACCAGAGAGGGTGAACATATTGATATTCATGTGGGGGAAAACATGCAAGCACCATCACCGACAGCAGGTTTAGTTTTACTTTTCTTTTTGTTTTCGTTTTAAAATGCTTGTTATCTTTGCTATTTACCTCGCGTTACGCCATGAGGCTCTTTTATTTTATTTTTATTTGATTCCTCAGTGTTTGCTAAACGTTCTGTAATTTATTAGTCGATATATAATAGGTTACAGCATGTGGTGTATGCCATGCCTCATCTTATTCGTTTTTGTTAAACATTTTGTAATTTATTTTAATTTTTACTTTAACATCCTGTGTAAAATAGCCTTACCATTCATTGTGGTTTCAGTGAAAGATTTTGTCCTCCATTTATACATGTATTTTCCATATAGCTATAAACTATGATAAAGCATGCTTTGATTAATCCCATGTTGTAGCGCAAACAAATAAATGATGTTCTTGTGCGTCCAACTGAGAAAGTTAGTCGCAAAAGAGTGACCAGTGGGAAGAATGAGTCTGGAGCCCTGAGTTTGATAGCTTAGGGAGACTGACTCTATTACGTCTTTCACAGTGCTTTATGTGTGGGTGGGCGCTATGTAGCCCTTGGGCACGGTTTGCTTATTTAGATTCTCTGATTGGTTGAGATTTCTTGGCAGTATCATGGGTCATGTAGTTTGTTTAAACCAGGAATTCTGTTAAATGATTACTAAAAAATTAATTTAGAACAACGTGGGTTGATGGCATCAACAAAAGCATATAACATAAATTAACAACCTTGTAGGTCACTTTTAAAGGTTTATAAGTAATTGTTAAAAATCAATTCCCATTTGGAGTAAAGGGGTGGGATTTTTTTACTTCTGGAACCCAACTGCTGCACCCTTTTACAGAAGTATGATGTAAATGTGTTGTGTTGTTGAGGCGGAGACGTTTGCATTAACACTGCAGGTTTGCCGTTTCACAGGGAGTGACTATTCCCAGTCAGAGGCGATATGTGTACTACTATAGCTACCTTCTGAAGAATAAGCTGGAGTACAAACCAGTGGCCTTGCTGTTTCACAAGATGGTGTTTGAGACTGTGCCTATGTTCAGTGGAGGGACCTGCAGTAAGTGAGCTCTCTTTCTTTCTTTCTCTTTTTTTTTCTTCTTTCTGACACTTGTTTATACTTTGTATTGTCATCCGTTTCGGGCTATTCAATCTTGTGCTCAGGTGAGACATATTGGTGTTAACACCTGGTATTACTTGTATCTTGCATGTGTCTTTTGTGACAAATATGGACTTTTTCCAATTTTGTGATTAGGCATTATTTTCTTTTACGTGTAACCGGCAATGTTTAAAACTTCGTTTTAAGTTGGTGCGTGGTGGATAGGTGAGTTGGAGGCCCTTGAAAGCATTAGTATTTACCACACAAATGCAACATGAGCACATGCATTTCTAACTGCTGGCAGTTTCACATAGGATGTGCCAGTCACAAAGGTCTGGGTCTGTTTCAGTTAGATGCACATGGTAAATCACACCAAAGTTAAACTGTCTCTATTCTATTGCCCTGCTATAAACCGCTAAATGTGGACAATTGGGCATTAAGGTTTTATTAACATTACCATCATGAATTTCTACCGTATTGTAAAATGTACTTTAGTGTCACATGATCCTTCAGAAATCATTCTAAGATTTGCTGATTTGGAGCTAAAAAAACATTTCTCATTAACAATGTTGAAGACTGTTGTGCTGTTTTTCTTCTTCATCGTAACTGTGCTGAGAGACTGCTTTCACACGCAGTGTTCACGGCTGCTCGCGGCTTTCCTTTTTGCTTCAACTGCTGTAAAATCTTCTCTCCAAATTCAAACTCCTGCTTTTTCTATGCACCTAGACGTTTAACCTTTATCCAGATAGACCTAATGTATCCAGGAGTATTAAATGTGCTTTAGCCACTTGGTCTTGATGTCTTCAAAGAAAAGTGTCAGGAAAGTGTAAAGATATTCCAGGCCGATATTTTACCTGGAGTGCGAGTTTGTCCAGTGGCGCTGTAGCTTCCATGTCTCTCTGTCTCTGACTGTACCTCCTCCGGGCCCTATTCTGAACACACTCTTGGTGACATTGACCAAGCCTGCTCTACGTGGTCCACAGCTTCTGGACAGGATCATTCATAATGCTTTAGACAACCTGCTGTGTGAAATCTGAACTTTATCCTCCATTATATTTTATTTTTGTACTTGTATGTTTGTAACGTCTGTTATGTGAATTTTATTTATTTATTTATTTATTTAAGAGTGTAGCTCACTGCAGGAGGGCTTCCCAGTGGTGTTGCACTTATGGTTTCCTCCATAGTGTCTTTGATGGCCATTAATATTTTAGTTCAGCCCAGTCTAGCTCTGTGTGTTGCATGAGTGTGTGTTGTGTTTTAGCTCTGTTTAAACGTTTCTTCCCCTCAGTGCCCTCTCTTGCTCTTGCTCTGGCCAGGCCACTGGACAGTCTTTAATCTCCTTCTTTTTCTCCAAGGGGATTCTGCTGTAAAAAGCAAGAGTGAGCAGATTCCGCATGGGTTCAGAAAAACCAATTGGCATTGGGGTAACATCAGCTTTTTCTAAAATGTTTCTCATTTTCAGTTCTGTTAGCCTAGCCAGTGTTGCTCTGTAAAATGTGTTTGCCATGTTCAAGTAAAAGCTGCTAGCGCCACTTTTGGGTAAGGGAGATGGGAAGCGTGTTCCAGGGTCAGCTGTTCTCAGAATAGGGCCCTTAGCGTGCCACTGTTATTTTGTCTTTTCTGTATCAATATTTCTGCTGTTTCTATCCTGTTGTTTTCCTCTATGCTTTTCTTCTGTTTTATGTTAACAGATATGCATAAGCTCACATTTTGTTTGTCGCACAAGGCTGGTAGAGCAATTACACATTGTTTTATTTTGCAGATCCTCAGTTTGTGGTGTACCAGCTGAAGGTGAAAATCCACACGTCTAACCCAGCGCACACAAGGCGAGAGGAGAAGTACATGTACTTTGATTTTCCGCAGCTGCTGCCTGTGTGTGGAGACATCAAGGTGGAGTTCTTCCACAAGCAGAACAAGATGATGAAAAAGGTATGTGTCAGTTCCCAAATGGCCCATAGTGCTCTTACAGATCATTATTGCTTTACTTTATAGCTGCATAGTAGTAAATGTAATGTTAGTTATGAGTGAGGATTAAGATGAATTTTTACTTCAGTATTTCATGCAGTTTTTTTAGGGATGGAATTTTGTGGTAAGAGTGGGTCGTATGTCCTAAATCTGATCACAGTATGAATAATTTATATCATGGTATCAGTATAGATCACAGTATAGTGCTTATTATGCTTGAAATTCAACCTAAATGTTGTTTTAGCATATGGAATATAATGGCATATATTATGCTTTATAAAAAAATATATAAATTCTTTTGATTATTTAGTGATAAATGTGCTCTAAATGCTACAAATGGAGGCAAATGAAAATGAATAAATACAAATAAGGTACTTAATCTCAATTTATTACAATAACTTTTATTTTGAACTTGATTGAAGCAAAAGATAAGATTATTCATAACAAATGAGTAAGTCTGGCATCAGCACCAAAATGGCTTCTAACAGGGTTGGGCGGTATGAAAAAATCTTATCGTAGCATGAGTAATAATATATCACAGTAATGATATATCATTATGTAGTTATTTTTTCTGGACATTTGAGTTTAATGTATTATATATTACATAACCATATAGTCATTTCTACTTTTTCCCCCCTAATTATATATTGACTTAAATACTTTAATGAAAGGGATGGGTGTAAACCACAGGCTGTATCT
Source organism: Sinocyclocheilus anshuiensis (assembly GCF_001515605.1). Classification (NCBI taxonomy): domain Eukaryota; kingdom Metazoa; phylum Chordata; class Actinopteri; order Cypriniformes; family Cyprinidae; genus Sinocyclocheilus; species Sinocyclocheilus anshuiensis. The sequence goes on along the minus strand of NW_015554086.1, from coordinate 515,027 downwards.
GAGATTATTAATTATGTCTTTTAAGTCTCATGTCAGAACAGATATTACAAGGCAAATCTCAATTGACCAATTGTTTATATCATTGTAAACTGAACACTAAACTGCTCAGTGTGGATTATAAGGCTATTATAAACATTACCATAATGAACTTCTAAAGATGCTTTGAAATAATATGTTTTGTGAAAGCGATATACAAATAAAAACTTGAGTTGTAAATGAAGCCTTATTTTATAATATGATTTGTTTTTGTTAACCAGGATAAGATGTTTCACTTCTGGGTGAACACCTTCTTCATCCCTGGACCAGAGGAAAGCTTGGAGAAGGTTGAAAACGGAGGTTTAGTGAAGGAACGGGATGGGATCCAAACCACGGAACGGGGAGAGAATGACAAGGATTATCTAATCCTGACTTTAACCAAGAACAACTTGGATAAAGCCAATAAGGATAAAGCCAACAGATACTTCTCTCCAAACTTCAAGGTGTGTTAAGCACTTTTGCTCATCGCCTTCCAATTGCTGTTCATTAAGGTGTTAAACTGCTGGCAGGCTCATCCAAATGAGCCTACCACCAGTTTACAAATGTTCAAATGGCTAAAATGTTTTTTCCCTTTAGGTGAAGCTGTACTTCACAAAGCCAGTGGAGGAACCATCCAACTCGGAGGCCAGCACTTCTACATCTGTAACACCAGATGTTAGCGATAATGAACCGGACCATTACCGGTATTCGGACACAACAGACTCGGACCCTGAAAATGAACAGTATGATGAAGAACAGATTACTAAAGTTTGAAATATTTTTATGGGAAGAAAAAAGAAACCATACTTAATAGAGTTGTATAAAGGAGAAAACTTGAATATGAACTGAAAGCAAGTACGTTTTTCCACCCCGTTTTTTTTTTTTTTTCCCCCCCAAGCAGAATTGGGACACACGTCACACAAATGCCACCAGTTGTAGGGACAAAAATGCTGACCAGTTTTTATTTTGTTCATTCACCCTGCTCCATGAAGTATCAACACTGATGTTCCGTGGAAAACAGCGTCAGTAGCTATTATGTAAATACATGTTCATGCCGTAACACGAGAAAGGAAACCCAGTCAGGATGGGAGATCGTTTATGGGAGAAATTCAGTGGAGTTCAGAATTCGCTGCTCCATCAACCTGTTGAAACCTAGGCCAGTGCTTTAATCAACATTAATGCCCCCATGTCTGTCCTTCTCTAGTCTGTCCTACCTACTGTGAAACGCTACTCATGCTGCTGGAAGGCCGCCACGTGTCAGTTGGGCTCTGCTGTGCAGTGAAAACTGCGTCTCTTGCCATTTTTTAGTCTGCTTTCATCATTATTACTACTACTACTAGAATGGAAGTGGTAATGATTCTACTAAACTACATGACACCTTGGCAGAAAACACAACATATAGCTCCACCATGTATTATTATAATTATTATTACTACTTTTTTTAATGCAAATATACGTACAACACAACAGGGAAACCAGTGTTGCAATAATGTTGATCGAAGGTGTGCATGTTATTGGAATCAGTTTCCATGTTGTCAAATAAATAGTATACAATGTTTTTCTAAAAAAAAAAAAAAAGGTTTCTAAAGTCATTTACAATTTGATTGTATTTAGGAAGAAGAAATTGCCTTCACTCGTTCTTCTGCAGATGGGATTTTAATTTCTAAACAGACATTCAGTGGCACTTCATTTATATCATTTACAAGTTTCCCTTTCAAAATTGGCACTTGTTTAAATCAGCTCTCACAGAATGCTTTTGTTTTCTGTTTGACTTCTTAAAGGGTCATGCTTTGAGCTCAAGGTAGCGTCAGTCCTAAAATTCCTCTTCAGTATGTTGTGGGATACGGATCAATCTTGCTTGAGGGCTCTGTGGCCACTGTTCACTACAGCGATCTCTGGTCAGAGCGGGTTTGATGGTGATCTCGCGTAATGCATGTCAATATGGAGAAGCCCTTTTCTGAATGTATCAATCTTGGATGCAAGTTTTGATTAGATTTCAACAGCGTTTACATTGTTTTTCTTTCTTCCTGGCTGTGTCGGACATCAGATTTTTGGCTCCCTATAACATGTTTGCAGCTTTATCGTGCATGATCTAATGAAATCTGGATCATTTATCCAGCAATGGTGCTTGCTAAACTAAACTCTCAATGTATAGTACAGTCATTTTGGAGCAAAGAACCTCATGGTGCAAGCATTCAAACGCACTGTGGTGCATTGTTAGTTTCTAACAATTTGATGTCCCTCACTAGCTAGTTAGTTTTTTTTTTCTTTTCTTATTCTTGAACAGGCCTCGTTCCCTTTGGAATGAGCATAGTGCAGCTACGGATTTTACACAGTCTTGTGCTTGCGTCAGAAATATTAAAGCCCTATATATGAGAATATTTAAATGTATACTTTTCTTTTAAGCATGCCAAATCTTTTTTAACATCTGGCTGATGTGGCCAGACCAAAAAAAACAACAAAAAAAAACATCTTAGTCTCTTGGGCAAGAATCTTCACTAAGGGTAGTGAGTAAGCTGCCTTTCTTGTACTGTTAACGTTCAGGCTTCACTCTTCTCACCAGCCCACTGCACACCGTACATCTCGCCTTCCTTTAGAGAAAGAATACGTTTCCCTGACATGAGGAGGAGACTGGGCCTTCCTTTATGAGATTGTACACTAACCAATCCAGGAATAAAAGCAAGCCTATCAAGGATTCTCATTTTGTTTACATTTGATCACATCACTGAAAACCTGCCAAAATTAAGCTTAATCATTTTTGTGTTATGATTTTCTTTGTGTTCAGAGGAGGAGGCAGGGCCCACGGGAGGTATTCTTTGCCTTACTTGAAGTTGACAATGCTTACTCTTCTACTGCTTTGATACCTACCATTCTGCCCAAGCACTGACTTATTTAAAGCTACTATAATAGAGCAACATATTGTACTAGACATTTGCACTGTTACAGGTCTTTGCAGGGTTTCAGTCAGCGGTCCACAGTATTTTAATTTTTTTTCTGGAAATACTTTACAGAAATCAAAAGTAGTAGAATAGAGGTGAAATGAAAAGACGTTAATATTGTCTCTGTGCATCCCAATAGAATCAAATGTGTTTTTATTGACTGAAGTTCTTTTTAAAGAAAGCATAAAATAGTAAAAAAAAAAAAAAAGAATAAAGCGACTATTTACGAAAGTATTCGTTCACATTCTGGCAATGACCCTCTGCAGGTATTTCCCATAGTCCCTCTAAATGTACGCTGATGTGTTTTAAATGTTTAGCGGTTTAATGTGTGACTCTACTGAAGAGTATCACATGATGAACTTGAACTTAAAAGGATAGTTCACCCAAATATTCTGTCATTTACTCACCCTTGCGTCTTTCCAAACCCGTATGAACAAAAACAAGATATTTTGAAGAATGTTTCAGCTGTTGTCAGAATGTCCACACAATGAAAGTCAATTGGGTTCCACCATTCATTTTATTATATGGACAAATACAGGTTTGGAACAACACACTGTAAAAATGGAGTATATTTGACAAGAAAATACTATTTCAGTCTTTAGAATTAATTTCAAATTTAATTGTTACGTGCCATTTCTTAGTAGTTATTTATGACATTTACTAGCAATTCCACCACCAGATATTTTTTTTTAGCGCATGAGTAAATGATGAATGTTCATTTTTAGGTGAACTATCCTTTTAAGCCTCAGATCGTCTCTGCAACGAGACGCATCCCTTGACATTTTGACAATTTAGCCACAGTACCTTTATACGCAGACCCTCAGACATCTTGTACGTGGCACGGGTGTGTGGAGCTCACAGGCAGCATGAAAAATAAATTTTCAGCTTTAATGAAAAACAAAACGTCTTCAAGGTGCCAGTGTATATGTTTCACGTCACTCTTTCTTAGCTGATTTGTGCAATATGTTGTTATGATGCCTGTGGTTGCCACAAAGTGCCTCTCGTTTACAGTTAAAGAAAAAGTACTCGCTTTAAAAACTGTCGTCGGACACCGTGTCATGCATGCGGACGGTTGGATGGATAGATGGGGTGGTACTGTGCACTAAATCGTCCAGCTATTGCAGCAGGGGGCCCTTTGGACTTTGGCCATGCTCCATTAGAAATCATTCTTCTCCCCAGAGGGTTTTTACGTTCACGTAATGTAAACGCGGTATATTTTCAGTCTCTTAAGAAAACAGCCTTACTCCGTTTCAGCCTGTTCAGATACTATTGTGCTGTGCAACAGTTGCTCTGTGTGTAATGCCTATGCACTGAGAATACACAAACCAACCATATATGAACTATTGTACAGGTAATCGTTGCTCATACAAATCACGTTTGTTTGTAATTGTATGTGTAAACTACCCTTTATCTTAGTGTTATAAACTCCTCATAAATCCAATAAAGTCTCATTCTTGTCAGTTTATTGTTTTTGACAGCTTTCGATATTTGTCAATCTGAATTCGTAGTTGCATGGCATTAGGTTTCTGTAGCATTTGTTGATTACCACAAAAATGTATTTTGACCCTCATTCTCAAAGTTATGAGAAGCAAAAATCAAGGTTATGGAGAACTTAGTGTATTCTTTAAATTATTTTGTGTATTATTTAAGTTTTAAAGGGGTTATATGATGTTGCTAAAAAGAACATTATTGTGTGTGTTTGGTGTAATGAAATGTGTTTATGCGGTTTAAGGTTAAAAAAACACATGATTTTCCACATACTGTACATTTTTTCTTTTAAGCATGCCAAATCTTTTTTTAACATCTGGCTGTGGCCAGACCAAAAAATAAAAAAAAAATAAAACTTTCTCAGTCTCTTGGGCAAGAATCTTCACTAAGGGTAGTGAGTAAGCTGCCTTTCTTGTACTGTTAACGTTCAGGCTTCACTCTTCTCACCAGCCCACTGCACACCGTACATCTCGCCTTCCTTTAGAGAAAGAATACGTTTCCCTGACATGAGGAGGAGACTGGGCCTTCCTTTATGAGATTGTACACTAACCAATCCAGGAATAAAAGCAAGCCTATCAAGGATTCTCATTTTGTTTACATTTGATCACATCACTGAAAACCTGCCAAAATTAAGCTTAATCATTTTTGTGTTATGATTTTCTTTGTGTTCAGAGGAGGAGGCAGGGCCCACGGGAGGTATTCTTTGCCTTACTTGAAGTTGACAATGCTTACTCTTCTACTGCTTTGATACCTACCATTCTGCCCAAGCACTGACTTATTTAAAGCTACTATAATAGAGCAACATATTGTACTAGACATTTGCACTGTTACAGGTCTTTGCAGGGTTTCAGTCAGCGGTCCACAGTATTTTAATTTTTTTTCTGGAAATACTTTACAGAAATCAAAAGTAGTAGAATAGAGGTGAAATGAAAAGACGTTAATATTGTCTCTGTGCATCCCAATAGAATCAAATGTGTTTTTATTGACTGAAGTTCTTTTTAAAGAAAGCATAAAATAGTAAAAAAAAAAAAAAAAGAATAAAGCGACTATTTACGAAAGTATTCGTTCACATTCTGGCAATGACCCTCTGCAGGTATTTCCCATAGTCCCTCTAAATGTACGCTGATGTGTTTTAAATGTTTAGCGGTTTAATGTGTGACTCTACTGAAGAGTATCACATGATGAACTTGAACTTAAAAGGATAGTTCACCCAAATATTCTGTCATTTACTCACCCTTGCGTCTTTCCAAACCCGTATGAACAAAAACAAGATATTTTGAAGAATGTTTCAGCTGTTGTCAGAATGTCCACACAATGAAAGTCAATTGGGTTCCACCATTCATTTTATTATATGGACAAATACAGGTTTGGAACAACACACTGTAAAAATGGAGTATATTTGACAAGAAAATACTATTTCAGTCTTTAGAATTAATTTCAAATTTAATTGTTACGTGCCATTTCTTAGTAGTTATTTATGACATTTACTAGCAATTCCACCACCAGATATTTTTTTTTAGCGCATGAGTAAATGATGAATGTTCATTTTTAGGTGAACTATCCTTTTAAGCCTCAGATCGTCTCTGCAACGAGACGCATCCCTTGACATTTTGACAATTTAGCCACAGTACCTTTATACGCAGACCCTCAGACATCTTGTACGTGGCACGGGTGTGTGGAGCTCACAGGCAGCATGAAAAATAAATTTTCAGCTTTAATGAAAAACAAAACGTCTTCAAGGTGCCAGTGTATATGTTTCACGTCACTCTTTCTTAGCTGATTTGTGCAATATGTTGTTATGATGCCTGTGGTTGCCACAAAGTGCCTCTCGTTTACAGTTAAAGAAAAAGTACTCGCTTTAAAAACTGTCGTCGGACACCGTGTCATGCATGCGGACGGTTGGATGGATAGATGGGGTGGTACTGTGCACTAAATCGTCCAGCTATTGCAGCAGGGGGCCCTTTGGACTTTGGCCATGCTCCATTAGAAATCATTCTTCTCCCCAGAGGGTTTTTACGTTCACGTAATGTAAACGCGGTATATTTTCAGTCTCTTAAGAAAACAGCCTTACTCCGTTTCAGCCTGTTCAGATACTATTGTGCTGTGCAACAGTTGCTCTGTGTGTAATGCCTATGCACTGAGAATACACAAACCAACCATATATGAACTATTGTACAGGTAATCGTTGCTCATACAAATCACGTTTGTTTGTAATTGTATGTGTAAACTACCCTTTATCTTAGTGTTATAAACTCCTCATAAATCCAATAAAGTCTCATTCTTGTCAGTTTATTGTTTTTGACAGCTTTCGATATTTGTCAATCTGAATTCGTAGTTGCATGGCATTAGGTTTCTGTAGCATTTGTTGATTACCACAAAAATGTATTTTGACCCTCATTCTCAAAGTTATGAGAAGCAAAAATCAAGGTTATGGAGAACTTAGTGTATTCTTTAAATTATTTTGTGTATTATTTAAGTTTTAAAGGGGTTATATGATGTTGCTAAAAAGAACATTATTGTGTGTGTTTGGTGTAATGAAATGTGTTTATGCGGTTTAAGGTTAAAAAAACACATGATTTTCCACATACTGTACATTATTGTTTCTCCTCTAAAGCCGATCCGGCGATCCACAGCGCGAAGTTGATGTATTTCCTCAGCGACCAGCAAGGATCAGCTCTAGGCATGACGAAGCAGATATCGTCCTCTTTTGGAAGACCAAACGCTTTCACAACTAAACACAAACACACACACGCGTGCGTCTTCACGACATGGTGGTGGCAGCAACAATACTACACAAGAATAAAAGTTAAGCCTTCTTTCTTTGCGTGAACATTTGGGCGGTGTTATGCAAATCTTCCCACATTGTGACGTAGACATGTGGGGGCGTGTTAGAACGAGCCGTTTTAGGTAGGCGTGGTTAACTCTTAACTTTTATAAAGAATATCTCTTTGGATTTGAGACTTTAGTCTTCGCAAATTTACAGATGAGCGGCCGGCGGGCTTGCGGCAACCACATGTGACAACCCCGGGCTGTACTCCGCTTCGTCCACGGTGAAAGCCGACCCAGCGATCCACAGCACGACGTTGATGTATTTCCTCAGCGACCAGCAAGGATCAGCTCTAGGCATGACGAAGCAGATATCGTCCTCTTTTGGAAGACCAAACGCTTTCACAACTAAACACAAACACACACACGCGTGCGTCTTCACGACATGGTGGTGGCAGCAACAATACTACACAAGAATAAAAGTTAAGCCTTCTTTCTTTGCGTGAACATTTGGGCGGTGTTATGCAAATCTTCCCACATTGTGACGTAGACATGTGGGGGCGTGTTAGAACGAGCCGTTTTAGGTAGGCGTGGTTAACTCTTAACTTTTATAAAGAATATCTCTTTGGATTTGAGACTTTAGTCTTCGCAAATTTACAGATCTTCTTTATGCACCAAGAACTTGTAACACTCCAAAGAGAAAGGAAAAATTGAAATCGCATCATATGACCCCTTTAAAACTTTATGCGTTTCACAAGTTTAGTAATTGATTCTTTCACACTGCAATAATGTTATCATATACTCACTGTATAAACAATGTTTATTTTTAAACTTACAAGTTGGCCCCATTCATTTGCATTGTAAGTTTCTCATTGCAACCTAGATTTTTTTTCTAGAAAAAAGAAAAGAGTTTAAATTAATTGTGATTATCAAGACTATAAAAAGAAAAGAGTTTAAATTAATTGTGATTATCAAGAAATGTTTAACAATAGCTGTCAATTGAGTATTGAACTTGGAATATTCCTTCAAGGAGCCCTAAATTTAAGCTGTAATGTTCATATTCATGAACACAAATCATCAGTTTTCACTCAAGTACGTGTATACTTGTTACTGAAATTAAATGATTATCTCACTCATATGAACATTCTGTTGGGTAATCTAGTCTTGCCTTTTCTGGCCAAATGCATTAGTGTGATGACTGTTTTACTTGAGTAGGCCTCATGGTTTTTGTTGCCAGCTGCCCATTACAGCTCTAGTTCTGGCTGAACTCATGACTTCAGTCTCATGCTGAAGGTGCTTTTCATGTCAGCTGAGAAAAAATTCAGGAAAACGAATGTAGTTCTGTTTTTTCCCCCCCTTTCTCTCTTTAACGTCTCTAAAACTGCTCTTGGGGACTATTTAGATTTTCTCGACAGAATGAAGAAATATTTATAACCTTCTGTAAATAAACTGCCGTATGGGATACATCTTTGTGCCCAGAGAATAAACTTTGATTTTAAATATATCTCTATTAGGTTTAAAAAGAGATCCAAGTTAAAACCTCAAACCACACTTTGTGTCTGGAGCCTGACTGGAGATGACCTCTGATTTACCCTTCTACCCTGTTATCTATAAATAAAGGCCTTGTCGGACCTACAGGAGCCGCAGAGACGCTGCTTACATAACCTGCGTGCATGAATCTCACTCATTTCCAAGAGAAATTGGTTTAATGTACAGACTGATGAGCTTGTCGTCTTCGCTCATCTTTGATAGCGCCGTGTCTGCTGTTTGAAATTAATGTGGCGTGACAAACCCTTAAGAAGAAATCATTTGAATTTAGGATGTTATTCTTCAAGGTTTCAAGTCGAGGTTTGTTTTCATCAGGTTTTCACCATCAAGCACTATGTTAAATATAATTAAATACAGAATCCCCTTTAAATTTCAATAATGAGAGATCTTCGCTCTGTCTGGGACACGTGTGACTCAAATAAGCTGCTACTCCGAGATATAGGCTACATTTCATTATTACTGTTCACATCTTACCCCATTAGCAAATTGTTTTTATAATAATAATATAATATATAACGGTAACACTTTATTTTGATAGTCCATTTTAGACATTCTACTAACAGTACTTTGCAACTACATGTCAACTAGCAGTCATTAGAGTATTAGCAGACTGTCTGCTTAATATCTTCTAACACTTTATTTTGATGGGTCCACAACATATACTTGCAAAGTTTCTCATAGTCAGTATGTTGCATGTGTCAACTTATTCTACAAACCCTAAACCTAACCTAACAGTCTACTCTGAGAGTTAGCAGACATGTAGTTGCAAATTAATGAGAATTAGTTGACATGTAGTTGCAAAGTTACTTATAGTTAGTAAAATATCTAAAGTGGACTATCAAAATAAAGTGTAACCTATATAACAAATACAACGATCTACTCTTTTAATACGAAACCCTCAACTCTCTCATTCTAGACTAAAAAAATATTTTTCAAGATCAGTACGTTTTTGTTGTTTACCGATAAAACATCTAAACATCATTAAAACAAGTTTCTTTTATTTCTTCATTTATTTTTTTTTCCATAAAATATTAGCATTTTGCATAATATACTTGTTGAACTTGTTTTACCCCATTGGCAAACTGTTTTAAGTATAATAATAATAAGAATAATAAAAATAATAAAGTACTACTGTTAGTAATAATAATGATTATCATCATAAAAATAATCCTAATTCAAGATCCGTTCTCATGTTATTTATCTGTTTATTTATTTATACAAAATATTGCTATGATTATTTAAATTTATAATTTGAATTGTTCGTTAAAGACATCTTAAGGTGAGACAGAAAATTTTTACTCTAAGAGGGGGCAAGTTTAACACACTACTATTCATGTTCATTCAGGGTTAAATAACAGATTCTGTTCTAACACATCAAATAATTATCGTAACAAAGTAACATTTGTGCCTTTAATGCTTTAAAAAAGGGAATAGGATACAATTTGTGGCCATGTTGTGTAATACATAGTCCGCTTTATCCTGTGGCTGATAGGGGGAGACGGCAGTGACCCAGGACACTCTCAGCTCAGGACAGAAATCAAAAGGAGAAGTAAATGTTTCAACACCGCCTCCCCTTCCACATTCACATTGTGACCATGTCATGATGGCTATTATCTGCCATGCTTGACAATCTCGTGATGAATCACAGTGTCACGCTTTCGCTTTATTTCTCTCTTTCTCAGACACATATCTGCATTGTTTTGTTTTTACACACAGAGTACATTCATGTCATTTGATGCTCCCATGCGCAGGTCTGACATGAAGGGTCCTGACGACCCTTGAAAACAAAAAATGCATGAACATCAGGAATTTTATAACCGGCGGATAATTGAGTCACATTTAGAAAGGAGTTAAACAGGCAGACCTGATGGCAGGGCTGGTTCTGCGGTATGTTTTCCACTCGTGGCCCTGATCATCAGATGTAACAGATGGATTTGAAGTCCTGTTTTTCTTTTCAGTGAAACTGAGTGAAGCTCAGGGCTGTGCCGCAGTTACCTAACAACACCAGCAGCATGGTAACTCCCCAAGAGGAGCATGACATAACCGCCTCCCACACGCTCCTGCCTTAGTAACTACAGAGAGGGGAAAACTCTGCTCTTTGGGAACTGGGGAAAGTCTGCTTAAATAGAAAGTGGTACTTTCTGTGAAAGTAATTTTGTGTGAAAAATCATGCCCTTTCTTGAAGTTAAGAAAATGGCAAAAAGAAACTTGCTGCTTTAAATGTATTTCCCCCCCCCCCACATTAGACTCGAAGACGGCTGCAAATAAAAGAATGAAACAGAATTGACTGTTTCCAGCCTGTCACAAGCGTCTCATTGTGAGATGTGCTGTCGGACAGTCTTGCATAAGTTGCATTTACTTCAGTGTCTTCCAGCATGAAGACCAGCGTCAGACGGTGTTTGTACTTACAGCATGCTGCGGTCGGGTCTCACATACATGATAAAACTGTGACATACCAATACACAACACTTCCATTCTGAATACTCCAGAACACTGACATTTGTTTTCTTGATCAGTATTTTTGTCTTGTTTTCCAGTAAAAACATTTAAACATTCTTAAAGCAAGAACTTTTTTTCCCTCTAAAGTATTTATATTTTGCACAATACATTTGTCTCACTCCACTGTTTTTGTTTTAAGCATAATAATAATAATAATAATAATAATAATTATTATTATTTTATTATTAGAAGTAACATTAATATTTAGTAATAAAATATAAAAATAATGACCAATACAATTATTATTATTGTTATTGTTAGTAGTAGCATAATAATAATAATAATAATAATAATAATCATCATCATAATCAATACAATCATCTTCTTCCTTATCATAATCATCATCGCCATAATAATAATCATCATCATAATTCAAGATATATACACTGAAAATGTTTTTACAAAATAGGCTACTACTGATTATTATGTTATTAGCAGTAGAAGCATTAATAATAATCATCATCATCATCATCATCATCATCATAATTCAAGATGTATTCCCTGAAAATGTTTATTAAAAATACTGAAAACATTTTCAAAATACTGCTGATTATTATCGTTATTAGTGGCAGTAGTGTTAATAATAATAACAAAAATAATAATAATTATTATTATTATCATAATTCAGATATATTCCCTGAAAATGTTTCTACAAAATACTTCTGATTATTATTATTATTAGTAGTAGTAGTAGTAGCATTAATAATGATAACAATAATTCAAGATATATTCTCTGAAAAAATCTACATTTAAATTATGATAGTTTTATAATTACTATAATATAGTAATTAAAATGATTATATTATTATAGTAATAGAAATTATAGTTTATAAATTCTAATATTTTAATGAAAAAATTCAAAAGTGCATTTATTTTGTTTTAAGGATGTTTAGATATTATATTGGAAAATACTTTTTTTGTGAACCACACATTCATCTATGACATATATGATGCCTTGTGAAGGACTGGGACAAGAGGGCAATAAAAGATATGATCTGGCCTCTCATCCACAGCTCTGGATACAGGCATGAGACAGAGAAGCCAGGTAGAGGCCGCTGGCCTGAGCGTTATGGAGTGTGTCTTGGCCGGCTGGATGGCTGGAGTGGAGGGTCTGCTGACAGACAGACAGACAGGTGGGCCTTGTTCCTCTCCGTCTCCAGCCAAGACATTACACAGTCATCAGCACTTCCACTGCCAACATGGCTGAGCTCAGAAAGACAGAAAAATGGAGACCTCTCAGTCTGTCTGGCACCTCTGGCATTACAAAGGTTCATGGGTAATGAGAAGTAATCTCCGTTTTATCTATGGATAGTCTAAATAGTTGCATGGGTAAACAAACACTCACATGCTGATAACCGTGATGTATACCAGTGCAAGGCAGCAATAATAGTGACTACACCAGAGTGAGCCTAAAGTCAAACAAAGCTCCTGAATGCAACTCATCTCATGGTGAATGAGGAGCTTACTCATCTCTAACAGAGGCTAAGTGTGATTCACCACAGTGCTGTTTAAGGTCAGTCAGTTCATATGAATTGGAGAACAGGAATAATCATAAGACCTTTTGGTTTTTGCTTATTTATTCAGAAAATGTGTCTAAAATATGAAATTATGCCTCAAGTGACATATATACTCAGTAGAGTTTGGGATCATCAAGGTGTAGTTAGATAGATAGATAGATAGGTAGATAGATAGATAGATAGATAGATAGATAGATAGATAGATAGAAGATAGATAGATAGATAGATAGATAGATAGATAGATAGATAGATGATAAATAGATAGACAGATAGATAGATAGATAGACAGATAGATAGATGATAAATAGATAGACAGATAGATTGCATTTATATTTTTGTTCAGTGTAGATAGATAGATAGATAGATAGATAGATATATAGATAGATAGATCTTTGAAACATCAAAGAAAAGCTGAGAAATGCTTAGATGTTGAATGAATCCCATGAAACCAGTGTACTACATGTCCAGTTATTAATAAAGGAAGAAATAAGAAATGCTAAGTGTATAAAATACAGTTTTTCTTCTTCATTTTGAGCATTTTCTTATGGATTATTAATATGTCAGTGTATATAATCGCCACTGACTGATTTTTAGCAGGCTTAGTGTTCACAATGTATTTGGCTGCTCCTGTGCCACCAATATTGGTCTGACTTGGTGACGCTTGCCCTCAAATATTATTGTAGCCATCTGTAATGAATCAAGTCCTTCCCTGTCAAAAGTGCTGAGAACAAACTGAACATAATGTTCAGACTATTGTTTTATCAAATAAACAACTAGTCTGGGGTTATTGACAAAAATTATAGTCATTGTTTGCTGATGGCTAAGGTTGTGTGTGGTCTCAAAGTTGACAAAAAGCATTTTCGTTTGTATTTCATTAAATTGTTTGATTGTTACATCTGTTATATAATAACATTTATAACAGCGGTGCTTTGCTTTGCACTTCTCAATGCAGCAAAAATAAAGCCGTAGATCAAATTTCCTCATCTGCACTCTTAAAAGTGATCTCTGTCTGAGGGGTGTGAGGCTGTCCTTGAAATATTTTAGAAGTTAATTCAATCTCTTTGCCATCTTTGTGGTCTAACTAATATGATACAGTTTAGTCATTTTTAAATAGAGAATCCTGATATGAATGTCCTTACTAATAGCAACCAATACCTCTCAAGGTGTCTGTCTAAGGTCAGACTTTATTTTAAGGTCCGATTCTCGCTATTAACACGACTTTTGCCTCAATAAACTCCTAATTTGCTGCTTATTAATGGTTAGAAGGTAGTTGTTAAGTTTAGGTATTGGGTAGGATTAGGGATGTAGAATATGGTCATGCAGATTTGTATGTGCTTTATAAGTACTAATAAAACAGCCAATATTTTAATTATAGACATGCTAATAAGCAACTAGTTAATAATGAGAATTGATCCCTATACTTAAGTGTTACCGAGTTTTCTTTAAAAAAAAAGTGATACTTCATCAAAAAGTTAAAATTCACCCTCATGCCATTCTGAACCTGACTGACGTTCTCTCATTTGTGGAACACAAAAAGTGAATTTTTAATAATGTGCTGGTTGCTCTTTTCCATGCAAATGAAGCAATTACAATGAAAGTTTTCAGAAAGGACACAAAATCACATAAGTGTTCCACATGACTTGTTCAAGTCATCTGAAGTCATTTAATAGCTATGATAGAAACAGGCTGAGAGTTGTCATAATTCATTTTAATTTTTCCCTCTAACGGCAATGGATCATTGAGTCAGTAGTAAAACTTGAGAACTGGATCAGACAGATTCCCAAACAAATCATTCATACCAGGTGTGCGTCCAAAAATTGCATACTTTCTAAAAAGGTGCTTCTTTTGAATAAGTAATTGAATAAGACCCTAAAAAGTAAGTTGGTATCAATGTGACCTACTGGCATCAGTTGCACTACTAAACTGCCATTCACAGATCCTCTCTCATGGCCTCTCTGAACTGTTAAATCTAAATTCATCTTTCTAAATTGTTAAAATATTGGAATCCGGGATGCTGTTACAGCCTAGCGACTGAAGTGTACATCATTAGTTTTTAAAAGCTTAGCTTAAAGGCGTGCTGTACAGTAAATATTCTCAAAAACGGTTGTTGAGATAGTATACTTGGACCAGCCACTCGTTGGACATAAAGACCAGTCTACAATATTGTAACATCTGCTATGGGAGTGGGTTCTTCTGAAGCCCATCTGGGAGAAGGTCCCTGCGGTCTCCAGAGCCTTGCTGGGAGAGATAGATGTTCTGTCTGGGCCAGCCTGTTTAGGGCTCACCCTGTGCCCTGAACTTAATGACCCTGTGGAGGTGAGGGGACACGCTACAGTCGCTTTTCCCCCCGTTAAGAAGCCAGAACAAGGCCAGAAGAGAGCAGACACAGAGTCGAAGCTTCCCCTGGGGAGCCCTACCAAAGCCTTTCAAGTTCTCCACAAGACTGCACTATGGACAACATGAACTGAGGATGTATAAAAATCTTTCTTCTTTCTCTATTTATGAAGGAATGACCTTGCAGAAGCATTTGATCAAAAACTCTGTATGTGGATGGGAAAAAACAAAGAAAGGGAAGATGAAAAAGAGACAAAGGATCCATATTTAAATACGAAGTTCACTGAACACTCAATGAGTCAGTTGTTTTCTCTTCCTCGCCCCAAAGTCTTTAGAAATTCACTTCTTCCCACTGCTTGGGTGCTTAATCTATATTTACTCAAGCTACTTTTTATTTTTTTAGGTCCTGTTGCCTTATAAAAGTTTCGTCACTTCCTTCGATTTTAAAAGAGCGGTAAACAAATAGCAACACTTCTGCCATATGGGTTTACTGAATAACTTATCGATTAGATAAACATTACCCTTAACAGCATAAAAATAAACTTTCTCTCATATTGTACATGCAGTAGTAACATACTTTTCATGGTGAATTTAGCAGTACTTTAGTTAAAAGATACAATTACAATTTACTTTGTATGGCACTCAAAATAGCTTTACAGAAAATCATGATGTTAATGTTTATAATACCTTAATATCTTAATGTCTTACAGTCGCATTTAGCAGATTTGATATATAGTATATATTGCTTTACATGGGTATACAGTATTGTATGCATATATATAATATTTTATTTAGAGCTGTGCTATTATACAGTTTGCATGTTGCGATTATTTAAATTGCCAAACAATGCTTGATGTGAGCCTGTAGCCTGGGCTGGAGAGCATTAACCTGACCAGAATTCACACACAGAAGGCTGGAAACAAAGCTGCCGTGCTGCCTTGCATCGACAGTGCTACACACCACCGCACACACTGGTTCCCACAATCAGTTAAAACAGTTGAAGAGGTCACTTTTTCTCATATAACCCGCCCCCCTCGCCCCGCTGCACAGCTGTCTTTCGTTTGGATTAAGCCAAGAATAAAGCAGGAAGTGGAAATTAAACAAGGGCAGAGGGGGGAAAAACAACAACACTGACCATGTAAGTTATCAAGGATGGAGAAACCTGTATCCAACAACCCATACTGTATTTAATGCGATCTAACAAAAAAAGACAAAATGAAATGTTAGCCTGCTTTCCCATTTTCCCATGCTGCTGCTTGACATACAAATGGGAAAACCTTAAGTAAAGCCGTGATTGTATGTAGATTCCAATAATACAGACAGAATCTCTTCGCTTTCATCCTGCCTCCAGAAGTAATGACGCACAGACCTCTGGAAATTACTCCAAAAAAGAAATCTTAATGTTAAAAGACTTCATAAATCAAAACTGAAGGATGTTTACATCTAAACATGGATCTTTTGCTGAGCTCAGCTGTTGGATTGGCTAGTTTCATTAGATGCAAAAAGGAGGCATAATCGGAAACATGAAATCTTTTGATAATTCTACATTCACTAGTTCGACCTAATAATGTACATTCAGTGTGTTCTTCTTATTCTGCTCAATTGCTCTGTTTGCTTTGGCCCGGCTATCGCTGAAGGAAAAGGATCTTTTTTCCCCCCACAAGGCCGAAGGAGGCCTGTATACTTGTGTGCTCTCCGCTCAGGTCAGTGAGATGTTGGCCAACACTGCTTCTCTTGTTCTGCCTGTCTCTGTGTTACCAGAGGTCATGGGATGAGTCACACATGAAGGCAATGCGTAGAAGCAATGCGGCAGACCTTTACAGCCTCTGCAGGTGGATAAATACCACACAAAAGTCACGACGGAAAGATGTGTGTGTTTGTGTTGTAGTCTGCTTCAGACCATAAAGCACCATCAGAAACTGGAGGGTTCAACTGTTACAGATGGTAATGGGCCAGAACTTGTGCTGTTTATCTTCAAACTCCTAAATAGTGACGATATTGTAAATAACCTTTTCCTACAACGCTCTTTAGAGGGGCCGATGAGCTTTCAAACACATTGTTTTACAAATAATTTTTAACCATTTGGTAACAAACCGGTTTAGCAGAAATTCATACAGACTTAATCAGCTAATTTCTGATGTGTAAAAAAAAAAAGGTTTATTCTGAACAGATTGTCATTATCTTCTCAGCAAACTTTTGTGAAAAGCGTGTTTGTGCAATCCGTCTATAAATCCTACTTGGTTTGATATTTTGTAAATAAACAAATAAAACTAGATAAACAAATTACAGTTAAACAGGTCATATACATATTTTAGCGCTGCATTTCAATACTATTTATAAAAAATTAATTTGTCAACATAATTTGAATGAATTAATTCTATTTGTAATAGCTTAATTTATTTAAAATTAATTTATAACATTTAAAATGATAAATGTATTGAGTTAACATTGATTAAAAAAAAATAATCACAAAAAGACACACATGGGTGAATAACTGGCCAAAAAAAGTTTTCTAAACTCTAAAACTTGAATTTTATGTAATCAACTTTAAAACATGTTCTTTCCACTCGTAAACATTAGAATAAACTGTCTTTTGTCTAGATGAGCAGTACATCCACTCAGCACTGAAGTAGTTTCAGATTAACAGAGCCGGATTTATGCATGACTCTGTGCCCTTAAAACCAGGACGAACCGAAAGAACTCGGGTCCCGGCTGAACTCCAGCACTCCCCTGACAATTCATACAACCTCCCCGATCTATGTGTGTTTCAAAGTTCACTGCAAGTGCACCAAAAATAGAAAGAAACAGCGTGTAGGTCTCATGTGCGTGTTTGGAAAGAGCATCAACCATATGAAAACAAGTCAAACTGGATTTTTTTCAAGGTCTTTTTCATACAAAAGCTGTTCATAATTTAAAGGATGCTAACCATGCTAGTACATATACATGTTCCTTTGCCTCACTTTGCATCTCTGGTGTCCACGTGTTTAGAACAGAATTAACCAAAACAATAACAGCATATGGGTTTGAAACAACATGGGAAAATTAAACTATTTCTTCAATACATTTAGAGGATAACAACTGCTAAACATTACAGACTTGTCTCTAATGCCGTTTTCTTTCTCTTTTTTTTTTGTAAGAAACATGAGTGTGGCTCTGAAGGTCAAGTGTGCAGGGGGTGGAGGGTGGTGGCCGGGGTTAATGAGGATGTCAGAGGGGGTCTTACGCACATACATGAGCATGTGAAAGGGTTAAAGAGGTTTTAGTCAGGGAGAGCAAACCCAGATTAAATGGCCAGTAGAACAATACCACTGATTTAGTTCAGATAACCCGCATTAACAACCAGTGAGATGGAACCTTTTAGCCCCAAAACAAAATAATAAGTATCTTTACAACCAGCCTGTTAACTACCATCTGTTGGGCCGCTGACCAGACCCTCTGTCTGCAGAGAGCGTGTTGTTTAGTGTGGGAGCGAGAGGTGGCTGGAGGGGGAGGAAAGAAAAAGATTAAAAGAAAGAAAGGGTCAATCTGTTTCACAAAAGCGATATATTTATAATGTCATTTATTTTTTTAAAACGTAAAAGCATACCAATAATGGAACCACAAAACAGATGGCAATGGCAGTATGAAAAAAGTGTTCAATAATAGTTACATCAACTTAAACAATCTTTCCACAAAGTCATTTATCTTATAAGCCTAATATTGTTAATCAGATGCATAAAGCGACATATGTAAATATTTTAATCCTATCTAGTCATGACCATGGCAAGTGGTACAAAAAAATCCCACATGCATATTAAACATCAAATATGTTCAGAATTTTCTTCATTTTTATTGTGGACAGACACGTTACTTGATGCTGTACATGTAGTCTGCTTACAATTGCCAAGCAACATAACAACTATAACCATTTGCATTGTGCAACATGGGTTATCCAATCAGAATTTAGAGTCATACCCATTTATTTAATAGTGCTGCATTCACCTTACACTATGCACTAAAAATATATGTTTTTGGGATGAGAAAGTACACTGAAGATCTATCAGTCACGGCCTTTCATGCAGCAAGCTCTGCTGATGCTTTTGAATAATGATGAATTTAATAATGTGCAGATAATGCAAGCCAAACATCTTTTGCAATTTTTACAATCCGCAACTTTATTAAATGCGTGTTTACAATGTGTTTCAGATGAAATATAACATGGAAAGCAGCAAATAAATCATTTTGATGTAGTTCAAATTTGATTCACATTATCATTTCAAGTAAAAATATTGTATTATGCATTTACAATGACACAACACATGGTGCTTAGAGGTCTTTATTGATTTCTGGTTTGGCAGCGTCACATCTGTCAGATCAATACAACGGTCCCCATCTGACCTCTACCACATTTGAGTGATACAATAAATGGCAAAATAATAACTTTATACATACAGTATAATCCACGAGGCTGGCAGTTCTGCTTAGAGATTATTTTCTTGAAAGAAAGTTCTTAGGACATGTATTTACTTTAGCATTACACACACAGTATAAAATCGGCAGATGCACATATAATCACCCATTTAAGATGAAAATTATTATTAATCATGTAAATGGTTGCATCCCGAGGCAACTAGGAATTACACAAGCTTCAGTCTGGATCCAACCCTTACGAAGATCTGAGATGACCGAACACCTGAGAAGAGATGACGCCAACCCCTCAGAAGACCTCAGATGATGCTAACCCTGGAACAACATATAAAACTACCACATTTTGTTTAATCGCAATCGCAACATGCAATCATTGCAGTTAATAATGTTCACCGTCTGTTTGATCACATGTAATTTGTAACTAACTGCATTATTTTTACTGTACATTTCTGCCATAGTCACCAATAATAACCTACTCCTAAATATAATGAAGAAACTTAACATTTTCTGTAAAGCTGCTTTGCAACCATTTGTATCGTGAAAAGCGCTATACAAATAAGCAAACTGAATTGAATTAAATCTTTAAGAGCAGCATTTAGGTTCCTGGAGCAACTGATCGTTCAGTTAATAAATCAAGTAAAGCTGACTTTTTTTTTTTTACAATATTAGCCATTATGCCAAATATATCAACACCATGTCCATTATCAACCAATATTAGATTTTTTTTGACATTTTGTAAATTAATACTACTAATAATAGTATCTTTAAAAATACTAATAATTCAATAACGTTGTTAAATATAACTTTTAGCAAATCTATATATTAAAAAATATTTAAATATATCTAAATATTTAATTCAATAATAGTACATACATTTACTGCCATTAGTGCGCCATATCGTGACAATAACTTGACAAAAGAAAAAAAAACTTTTGTAGTCCTTTTTAAATTAATGTTCTCAAGCACTCTTTTTAAAATTTTCAATATACTATGAATCAGGCCATGACAATTCCAATATCAAACACATTGCTTAGGATGCAAATTAAGATACAGCTTTAGTCGCCTTTTAGAACAGCCTAGTTATAAGTAACAAAACAGCACATGTATGTAAGCAAATGTTTATGAGTTTTTGCGTGTATCTGATTATGATGCTCTGTGCAGTTTCAGTGGGGCCAAATACGGGTTAACCCACTTTTCCAGATGCCCTGTGGCTGTTCTCCCCCATGTTGCCATCAGTCACAGCTCAGTGGCCAGTCCTATCCTCTGTCTTTTATTCTCACACATGAACGCACTCGCTCTCAGGTGCGAGAGCCTGTGAGAGGAGCAGGGGCAGAGGTGGGAAAGCCTCCACTCTTTAGGGATGACAAACATCTGTGTAAGCCATCAAAACAGCCGCTGAGCTTCTCGCTTTCACTCTCCAAACTCAGCAACTCCTCCACCCCCACCGCCGCTTGAACCGCTGTTTGTCTAATGCCCCCAAAGACTTCCATCCAGGCCTCGACCGCAGGACAAGAGCAAATGAGAGATTCATCATCACAGGAAGTCAGGACTGATCAAAGCGTTACACGGTTCGTCTACGTACAACCAATGCCTGTGTCGCAAGGTCTTCTGAACCGCCCCTCTACACATGAGCTGAGAAAGTCGAGATTGCAGTTTGTCGAAAGGATAATTACTTTGCCGGTCATTAATGCTGCTTCTCGGAGAGGGAGATTGTTTTAATATTAATGTCCGTGGGGGATGTGGAATCAGAAACGTAGCTGGGCTTTGGCACTCTGATCAGAGGGTCTGGTGTGTGGAGTGAGAAGAGTCTCTTTGATTCTCTCCAGAGTTTTACAGTCCACATTGTTATTCCTGAGTTGTTTGCTAATGAGATTTCCAGTCAAGTTGAAGCCATGTCTCATCTCATGAAACTTAAGCCCACTTCTTCTTGCCTTTCCCAAAAAAGGCAGCAGGACTCTCCCAGGCCCATCATTACACCAGAGAGGAAGGATTCTACCAAGACCATCTACAAGAGTGGGACGCTTCTGCTAATGATGCTAGTCAAGTCACCTTTATCGCTAAAGCGCTTTATACAATATAGATTGTGTCAAAGCATCTTCACAGAGATAAACAGGAAATAGCAGAAGCAATTATGGAAACTCAGCTATGGGGGCAGTTCAGATTCTGCGGTAAAGTAGCCCCAGTGAAATACAGCTGGGCCAGAGTAAAATATGACTGATACATTTTTGAGATGTCAGCTTTGCGAATTGATCACTCTTTTGATCTAATCAGTCACTGAATCAAAGGTGAACTGACTTTAAATGGAAAATTGAGTGTTTACTATTATCCTCTTGCATTATCGACACACTATTTTCCTGTTTAATGCTTTGACACAATCTGTATTATATAAAGTGCTATATAAATAAAGGTGACTTGACTTGAAATAGGCTTGCAACATGTCAGAAACTGTGATTCAGTTTGATTAATTTGGACACTTCACTCACATTAATCTTTTGCAGGGGTTTTTCACTGAACGAAATATATTCATTCACAGAAAAAAAAAGCACTGGATATTTACCTACAATCTACTGCATGAAACAAAACAAACTATTTTCTTTCTTTCTTTTTATTATTATTTATTTATTCTGAAGCAGCTCTTTATTGCATGTACAGCTTGTACTGCAGGTAAAGCCAATTAATACAAATGTATCCATCACAGTAAAGTTTGTTTGATTCAATAAAAAGAACCGAATCATGAGACTCATTTGTTCGTGAATCAGACTACACTTGGAACTTGCAACTAATTTTGTACTTAATGCACTTTAATTGTGTGGAAGTAGTACTGAAGTCCAACTAAATATATACTGAAATATATTTGATTGTGCTAATGTGAAACTATTGCAAGTATACTTCAGATACACTTTAAATATCTTGCATCTTTAAATACAGATATTATTCAAAGATCATACAATCCTCATCAATCAGTGACATTATAACACATTTTAGGCTTAATATTAAGAAATATGCATTGTGCAAAAGTAGGACTCCCAATAAAGTTTAATAAAAAAATGTACATCAGTAAGTCTTGAGCGATATGTCAGTAAATATGTTAACAGATTTGAACTATACTTAGTATGAAAGAAATGTATTTTAAATATATATCTTTTTTACTAGGGTATGTGTGGACTTAAAAAACAACAACAACAAGAAGCATACTTCTGTGAGAATGTAGCCCCTGAAGTACCATGTTCATGGATTCTGTCCCACTCAACCAAAGGCAAAGGCAGGGAAGGGGTGTACAAACGTAGAGCGCATATTCCCCAGACTGCAGTGGAGCCACGCAGTGGGAAGTGGATGAAAGTAAACACGGCATGTGGAGGGAAAAAATATGCTGAAATCGCCTTCTCTAAAAAAATGATGTCTGACGAAATTTGGGTGACCTCCTGGCCTTTCCCACAGTCATAAAAGCCCCAGAGTCTGTAGGCCACAGCCTGCCACTGCAGCGGGTAAACCATGATACAGTCCCTCGCTCTGTCTCTCTCCCTCCCATGCTGTTGCATTCTTTCCTTTTCTAACCCCCACTCTCCTTACATGTCCTAATTACTTTACTTCCATGACGATAATGTGTCTTTCTTAACAGCATGGGGTTCAGAACAAATCCCTAACCAGAATATTTGAGGAGTATCTAAGCTGTGCTGCTTTGCTGAATGTGTAAGTAAACGCGTGAGTTCTATAATAGAATGACAAATTATTATGACAACTCTGATAATCTTGGTCGTAATATTGTTGACGTCGTAATAAGTTTTCAGCTCTGTTTAACAAATGTAACCAGGTTTAAGGCCCATTCTGTAGATTTTCCCCTCTATAATTTGTGCAGAAAAAACAACAACAACTCCCTCTTGGCCGACCTATAAGCCACAAAGCAGTAGCTACAGTAGAGGTGTACTGTGAAATCCCCTTGGTTCAATGCCCAAAAAGTCAAAGAAACCGAGAGAAAGTCCATGACCAAAAATCCATGATGAGTTGTCCATTAGTTGATTCATCCAAAACATCCGTATCTATGACAACATTACTGTTGAAAAAGGAAAGAAAACAAACAGAGTTTGAGCAAAAGGCTGTTTATCCAACAGTGGCCTAAATGTGCCTGCTTTGATTTGGTGAATGAAATCTAGTTTAAAACACATGTGCCAAGAAATCTTTGCATTTATATTGGTTTTATGTGATTTTAAAACAGTTTATACTATTTTCAAAGAAGTTTAAGTTTACAGACATTAAAAAATGTTGTGTGGTGTGGTAAAAATATCATGAATTATAAAAAAAAAGTTTTTCTTCATTACGGTATCAAGACCATAATCATGTATCACCCGCTTAACTTTATGCCATCATTGTATTAAAGAAATAGTTCACCCTGAAATGAAAATTTTGTCATCATTTACTCACCCTCCCATTGTTCCAAACATGTATGTATGTATTTCTTCTGTTGAACACAAAAGAAGTTATTTAAAAAAATATGTTGGTAACCAAACAGCTGCTGGCTTCCAAGTATTTTTTCCTTACTATGGATGTTTCCTTACTACTAGAAACTGTTTGGTTATCAACATAATTCAAAATATCTTGTTTTGTGTTCAACAGAAGAAAGAAATTCATACAAGTCTGGAACAACTTAAGGTTACGTAAATGATGACAGAATTTTAATTTGACATGACAAATCATGTCATGTAATTGACCCACTTAATATCTCCTATTATTGCATCATCTAAATGGAAAAGTGAGATGGATAAACAGAAAGTTCTGGGTTTGTTATGTCACACTTGAATAATCCTTTGCATTTGTCACTACTTGTGCTATATCATTCTCCAAGTTTTAAGTAAAGACTTTTAAAGTTTACAGTGCCCACAGATTTTACCAAAACAAAACAATAAACCTCTATAGCCTCATACAGCGAATGTTCGGTATGTACTTGAAGGATGTGATTAATTTTCAGACTAAGGTTTAATATTCTCATCAAAGTCTCAACCAAAACAATCAGGATTCTACTCGGGTTCAGATAAGTTCAGACAGTGTCAGAAAACTTTAGAAGACTGAACAGAAGCGATTAAATTCTTCTCCATAGACTCCATCTGACTGTTTAATATACTCAAGGCTGTCTGAAATGCAATATACATGCTCCATTCTATTGAAAGCAATATACCTTTGAACATCTAAATGAATAATACACTGCATATGAGACCAGGCTGAGAATATTGAATGTTTCTGTGGCATTGAGGAGAGGAAAATGATAGGAAATGTATGTGACCAGTCAAAACAAAGCAATAGACGTGTCCTCACATCTGATTGGCTGTGCCTCCCAGGCTCTCGCTCACGCTCCCTTCCCCCACTCAGCCCCAAAATGAGCAGAAGTGTTCGCGCCAGCTCTCCCAGATTTCTGCCCTCTTTTCTGCAGTCTAAAGTCCAAAGCTGTAACAGATTTACAACTAGGGGAGGGCTATTGTGTATAATACAGAGCGCTGGTCTAATCTAAGCTGAAAAGGCTTTAGCAAAGTGTTAGATTGTCCTGCTCATGGCTCTGGCCAAATAACACACTCTTCCTTCTACACACAGGCCCTTTATAAAGCTGATTAATGAGAGAAAGACTGTAAAATGTCTAGCGCTGAGCAGATAGCATTCAGACCGCATTGGTAGGCCAACTTCTTTTTACTTTCAGGAAGTTAAAGTAGGTCCTGACCAGGGTCAGAAATTCATGTGGGTGATAAAAGGACAAAAATGCTCCAGTGGTGAACTTCTCAGTTTTTAATCTGTCATTTAACATTTAATATATATTTCTGAATGTCCAATAAAGGTAAAATGCCTCTAAATTCTGTATAAATTCTATATATTTAAAAAAAGGTTTTAATTGAATAACTGAAAATAGTAAATAAATAACATACTTCCTTTACCCCTTGAATACATGCAAGTGTGTGTGTGTGTGTGTGTGTGTATACACACTTTTTTAAAAAACTTTTTATATATTTTAAGGTATTTTAATTAATAAAGAGTTCTTAATTTATAAATATTGTTATACCTTGGGGAGCTGCATTACATGACATTTTATAATCATTTATAGCATTTATCATTTATAATATCAGTACAGTTTTTCACCCTGCCATTTTTACTTTATTTTAGAGGTGTATTCAAAAAATGCTAGTTAATAACAAAACAAACTTTAACAAACTTAAGTTAAATGGAAAATGAACCTATAATCTTAGATTACCCCAGAAAAAAAGCAAAACAGAACAACTTTAATGAGTAAAACTGTCTGGCTGCAGTCAGTAAGTGAGGCATGTGGCATTTCAGGGTCACAGACATTCATTTGTGTGTGTGTGTGTGACTTGACTACACGCCCCTGAGAGTGTGAGTGTGCACACTTCCCCTAGAAGTTAAGGATTAGGGTGTGCCACTGCCGCAGTACATGTACAACCAGTCCTCTCAGTACTCTTCTCCTCTCACGAGAGGATAGGCAATTTAACATACACTTAACCTGTCACTGAGTTCATACCAGACACATATGGTCTTGCATAATGTCTGAGTCCAATTCATATGCACGAATACTCATTAAGTGCATACCATGCATGTACCCTCCAATACAGCCTCGAGCACAACCTATTTTAACTGCAAAACCCTTTTCAACGTTTCATACAAACCGCCGATTCAGCATCTGCCCAAAGGTAGCAGTGTATGCTTCTGATCTGCACACTTAGAGGAGATCTTTACAAAGGTTCCTGTACAGCTTGAGCTGTACGTCAGCACTGAACAGAGGGCTTTGAGCCATCACTTCCTGTGGGGCAGTGGTCAGTGCCTGTCCATCCCTGACATGCTGGAGCTCTGAGTCCATCTGTTGTCCGTGCTCTCTGATCTGAGAATGTTTTTATGATGACAACACAACCAAACCTTTGATGCTACAGTAAAATGTTCACAATTTCATGTACTCAAATATGCATTTGTGGACTTGATGCCAAAACAGACAGGATTTGCAGGTGATACAAGGAAGCACTCACAAAGGAAAAAGAAGAACCCAGAGAAAAAATTTATGCTTTCAGATATGATTAAATTACCAACTTTCTCTCAGATGCTTCTCCTAAAATTTCTAGGGTACAAAATGAACTCATCAGGTGCTAAATAACAGTAAAAACTGGCTTTGGCATAAATAAAATGCAGGTTGACCAATAATTTTATTGCAACATAATATAGATTATATAAAGAATAATTTTTTCTCCATGTGGCAATACATATATGAAATGTTCCTTACGTTAAGGCACCAAATTTAAAATATGAGGGACAAAACAAAAATTAAATTTTGGAAAAATATAAAGGTAAACAAAATAAAATAATTGTTGTAAGACTATGGATCAATTGCATCACTCTTCCTGCTAAAACAATTGAGATATTAAAGAGATCTCATTTGTGATTTTTCCATCCTACGGGGATGCACATTTCCCTGACAAGGCCTACTTTGTGGTGTGGCACCATTTCACAAGCTACAGATGGCGTGGATCCTGCTAGCGTTGCGCAAAGCATAAGGGTTGTTAATGACTCTCTGCACTCTCAAAACAATTCCTGAGAAGAGCCCAGGCAGGAGGCTTGCACTAGTTGGACGGGTTGAGCTCAAGTCACCTTGATGTCTAGTTTTCAGAGCCAGTCTGTGGGCAGGAGAGTGGACAGAAATGACAGTTTAATGTGCAGCTACTGATACCAGATTGACAGCTGGCATGCTGCTATCAGTACTGAGAAGTTGCAAAGCTACTAACTTAACCGCAGAAGTTAAAGTAGGTCCTGACCAGGGTCAGAAATTCATGTGGGTGATAAAAGGACAAAAATGCTCCAGTGGTGAACTTCTCAGTTTTTAATCTGTCATTTAACATTTAATATATATTTCTGAATGTCCAATAAAGGTAAAATGCCTCTAAATTCTGTATAAATTCTATATATTTAAAAAAAGGTTTTAATTGAATAACTGAAAATAGTAAATAAATAACATACTTCCTTTACCCCTTGAATACATGCAAGTGTGTGTGTGTGTGTGTGTGTGTATACACACTTTTTTAAAAAACTTTTTATATATTTTAAGGTATTTTAATTAATAAAGAGTTCTTAATTTATAAATATTGTTATACCTTGGGGAGCTGCATTACATGACATTTTATAATCATTTATAGCATTTATCATTTATAATATCAGTACAGTTTTTCACCCTGCCATTTTTACTTTATTTTAGAGGTGTATTCAAAAAATGCTAGTTAATAACAAAACAAACTTTAACAAACTTAAGTTAAATGGAAAATGAACCTATAATCTTAGATTACCCCAGAAAAAAAGCAAAACAGAACAACTTTAATGAGTAAAACTGTCTGGCTGCAGTCAGTAAGTGAGGCATGTGGCATTTCAGGGTCACAGACATTCATTTGTGTGTGTGTGTGTGACTTGACTACACGCCCCTGAGAGTGTGAGTGTGCACACTTCCCCTAGAAGTTAAGGATTAGGGTGTGCCACTGCCGCAGTACATGTACAACCAGTCCTCTCAGTACTCTTCTCCTCTCACGAGAGGATAGGCAATTTAACATACACTTAACCTGTCACTGAGTTCATACCAGACACATATGGTCTTGCATAATGTCTGAGTCCAATTCATATGCACGAATACTCATTAAGTGCATACCATGCATGTACCCTCCAATACAGCCTCGAGCACAACCTATTTTAACTGCAAAACCCTTTTCAACGTTTCATACAAACCGCCGATTCAGCATCTGCCCAAAGGTAGCAGTGTATGCTTCTGATCTGCACACTTAGAGGAGATCTTTACAAAGGTTCCTGTACAGCTTGAGCTGTACGTCAGCACTGAACAGAGGGCTTTGAGCCATCACTTCCTGTGGGGCAGTGGTCAGTGCCTGTCCATCCCTGACATGCTGGAGCTCTGAGTCCATCTGTTGTCCGTGCTCTCTGATCTGAGAATGTTTTTATGATGACAACACAACCAAACCTTTGATGCTACAGTAAAATGTTCACAATTTCATGTACTCAAATATGCATTTGTGGACTTGATGCCAAAACAGACAGGATTTGCAGGTGATACAAGGAAGCACTCACAAAGGAAAAAGAAGAACCCAGAGAAAAAATTTATGCTTTCAGATATGATTAAATTACCAACTTTCTCTCAGATGCTTCTCCTAAAATTTCTAGGGTACAAAATGAACTCATCAGGTGCTAAATAACAGTAAAAACTGGCTTTGGCATAAATAAAATGCAGGTTGACCAATAATTTTATTGCAACATAATATAGATTATATAAAGAATAATTTTTTCTCCATGTGGCAATACATATATGAAATGTTCCTAGGCACCAGGCACCAAATTTAAAATATGAGGGACAAAACAAAAATTAAATTTTGGAAAAATATAAAGGAATAAAATAAAAAATAATTGTTGTAAGACTATGGATCAATTGCATCACTCTTCCTGCTAAAACAATTGAGATATTAAAGAGATCTCATTTGTGATTTTTCCATCCTACGGGGATGCACATTTCCCTGACAAGGCCTACTTTGTGGTGTGGCACCATTTCACAAGCTACAGATGGCGCGAATCCTGCTAGCGTTGCGCAAAGCATAAGGGTTGTTAATGACTCTCTGCACTCTCAAAACAATTCCTGAGAAGAGCCCAGGCAGGAGGCTTGCACTAGTTGGACGGGTTGTGCTCAAGTCACCTTGATGTCTAGCTTTCTGAGCCAGTCTTTGGGCAGAACAGTGGACAGAAATGACAGTTTAATGTGCAGCTACTGATACCAGATTGACAGCTGGCATGCTGCTATCAGTACTGAGAAGTTGCAAAGCTACTAACTTAACCGCATTTTTTAGCAGAGTGACAGCAGCCCAGCTTTTAAAATGAGTACCTAGCTTTTTTTTTTTTTTTTGACAAAGAGGAGCATAAAATGCTATTATAACAATTTTACAAAATATTATATGCTAATATTTATTTAGATGCTTCTGTTCATCATTACATTTTAACATTTAAAATGTACCTCTACCTGTTTCCGATATCACATACTGTTTCAGTTTGTACTTCACTTGAATAAGAACTTTGTGACTGTTACAAAAGTATGTTCCAAACAGCACAAAAGTGTGTAGTATGAATGAAATCCTGACATACTACATTTGTCATGTTGCCTCGCTTCACTGCCATTCATAACTCCTCTCCCGTGGCCTCATGGGATATTAAAGGGATAGGTCACCCAAAAATGAAAATTCTGTTATTAATTACCCACCCTCCAAGGTATGCTGTTCTGTGTCAGCAGCACCGTACGCGGACAGGCTGTTTACGTTTTGATTTGTATGTAAACAACGTATCTGCATACATATGTTGCATACGTTGTTTATGTATGTGATACTCTCCAAAATGGCGTTACAGGGTGACGTGGAGGAGACGAATTGTTGAATAAAGTCGTTATTTTTGTTTTCTTTGCGCACAAAAAGTATTCTCGTAGCTTCGTAAAATTACGGTTGAACCACTGATGTC
>NW_015554086.1:471068-482797 GCF_001515605.1 Sinocyclocheilus anshuiensis | reverse complement strand
GAAGTTAAAGTAGGTCCTGACCAGGGTCAGAAATTCATGTGGGTGATAAAAGGACAAAAATGCTCCAGTGGTGAACTTCTCAGTTTTTAATCTGTCATTTAACATTTAATATATATTTCTGAATGTCCAATAAAGGTAAAATGCCTCTAAATTCTGTATAAATTCTATATATTTAAAAAAAGGTTTTAATTGAATAACTGAAAATAGTAAATAAATAACATACTTCCTTTACCCCTTGAATACATGCAAGTGTGTGTGTGTGTGTGTGTGTGTATACACACTTTTTTAAAAAACTTTTTATATATTTTAAGGTATTTTAATTAATAAAGAGTTCTTAATTTATAAATATTGTTATACCTTGGGGAGCTGCATTACATGACATTTTATAATCATTTATAGCATTTATCATTTATAATATCAGTACAGTTTTTCACCCTGCCATTTTTACTTTATTTTAGAGGTGTATTCAAAAAATGCTAGTTAATAACAAAACAAACTTTAACAAACTTAAGTTAAATGGAAAATGAACCTATAATCTTAGATTACCCCAGAAAAAAAGCAAAACAGAACAACTTTAATGAGTAAAACTGTCTGGCTGCAGTCAGTAAGTGAGGCATGTGGCATTTCAGGGTCACAGACATTCATTTGTGTGTGTGTGTGTGACTTGACTACACGCCCCTGAGAGTGTGAGTGTGCACACTTCCCCTAGAAGTTAAGGATTAGGGTGTGCCACTGCCGCAGTACATGTACAACCAGTCCTCTCAGTACTCTTCTCCTCTCACGAGAGGATAGGCAATTTAACATACACTTAACCTGTCACTGAGTTCATACCAGACACATATGGTCTTGCATAATGTCTGAGTCCAATTCATATGCACGAATACTCATTAAGTGCATACCATGCATGTACCCTCCAATACAGCCTCGAGCACAACCTATTTTAACTGCAAAACCCTTTTCAACGTTTCATACAAACCGCCGATTCAGCATCTGCCCAAAGGTAGCAGTGTATGCTTCTGATCTGCACACTTAGAGGAGATCTTTACAAAGGTTCCTGTACAGCTTGAGCTGTACGTCAGCACTGAACAGAGGGCTTTGAGCCATCACTTCCTGTGGGGCAGTGGTCAGTGCCTGTCCATCCCTGACATGCTGGAGCTCTGAGTCCATCTGTTGTCCGTGCTCTCTGATCTGAGAATGTTTTTATGATGACAACACAACCAAACCTTTGATGCTACAGTAAAATGTTCACAATTTCATGTACTCAAATATGCATTTGTGGACTTGATGCCAAAACAGACAGGATTTGCAGGTGATACAAGGAAGCACTCACAAAGGAAAAAGAAGAACCCAGAGAAAAAATTTATGCTTTCAGATATGATTAAATTACCAACTTTCTCTCAGATGCTTCTCCTAAAATTTCTAGGGTACAAAATGAACTCATCAGGTGCTAAATAACAGTAAAAACTGGCTTTGGCATAAATAAAATGCAGGTTGACCAATAATTTTATTGCAACATAATATAGATTATATAAAGAATAATTTTTTCTCCATGTGGCAATACATATATGAAATGTTCCTTACGTTAAGGCACCAAATTTAAAATATGAGGGACAAAACAAAAATTAAATTTTGGAAAAATATAAAGGTAAACAAAATAAAATAATTGTTGTAAGACTATGGATCAATTGCATCACTCTTCCTGCTAAAACAATTGAGATATTAAAGAGATCTCATTTGTGATTTTTCCATCCTACGGGGATGCACATTTCCCTGACAAGGCCTACTTTGTGGTGTGGCACCATTTCACAAGCTACAGATGGCGCGAATCCTGCTAGCGTTGCGCAAAGCATAAGGGTTGTTAATGACTCTCTGCACTCTCAAAACAATTCCTGAGAAGAGCCCAGGCAGGAGGCTTGCACTAGTTGGACGGGTTGTGCTCAAGTCACCTTGATGTCTAGCTTTCTGAGCCAGTCTTTGGGCAGAACAGTGGACAGAAATGACAGTTTAATGTGCAGCTACTGATACCAGATTGACAGCTGGCATGCTGCTATCAGTACTGAGAAGTTGCAAAGCTACTAACTTAACCGCATTTTTTAGCAGAGTGACAGCAGCCCAGCTTTTAAAATGAGTACCTAGCTTTTTTTTTTTTTTTTTGACAAAGAGGAGCATAAAATGCTATTATAACAATTTTACAAAATATTATATGCTAATATTTATTTAGATGCTTCTGTTCATCATTACATTTTAACATTTAAAATGTACCTCTACCTGTTTCCGATATCACATACTGTTTCAGTTTGTACTTCACTTGAATAAGAACTTTGTGACTGTTACAAAAGTATGTTCCAAACAGCACAAAAGTGTGTAGTATGAATGAAATCCTGACATACTACATTTGTCATGTTGCCTCGCTTCACTGCCATTCATAACTCCTCTCCCGTGGCCTCATGGGATATTAAAGGGATAGGTCACCCAAAAATGAAAATTCTGTTATTAATTACCCACCCTCCAAGGTATGCTGTTCTGTGTCAGCAGCACCGTACGCGGACAGGCTGTTTACGTTTTGATTTGTATGTAAACAACGTATCTGCATACATATGTTGCATACGTTGTTTATGTATGTGATACTCTCCAAAATGGCGTTACAGTGTGACGTGGAGGAGACGAATTGTTGAATAAAGTCGTTATTTTTGTTTTCTTTGCGCACAAAAAGTATTCTCGTAGCTTCGTAAAATTACGGTTGAACCACTGATGTCACGTGGATTATTTTAACGATCTCCTTGCTATGTTTCTGAGCCTTGATCGTGTTAGGATCCTTGCTGTCTATGCAGGGTCAGAGAGCTCTCGGAATGCATCAAAAATATCTTAATTTGTGTTCTGAAGATGAACGAAGGTCTTACGGGTTTGGAACGACATGAGGGTGAGTAATTAATGATAGAATTTTCATTTTTGGGTGAACTATCCCTTTAAAGTGTCCAGATGTGCACTTAGAATAGGATTTTTCACAAACTGTTTTATCAATACTACAGTATGAATTTGGACACAACTCTTTTCACATACTGTTTTTCGCTTACTATATAGTGAGAATGTAAGACAGGTTCTGCTTGCAAGATAAATAAATGAATAAATAAATACATACTATGATAGTAGACGATAGCTTTGCTATTGAAAAAATAGCATCAATCTAGTAAGCTACATTTTATTATTAGCTTGTAGTGAATCTAACTACAGTAGCATTGAAAATGTGTTGTTTTAAGTACTGTAATATAATGGGCATAGACAGTTGCTAGGCTAATTAGAGTCGCCTGTGTCTGTGGATAAATAGTTAAGCCTTACAGCTAAAGTTGCTTGCAACCTCAATGCACTGTATATACAATACATGCCTCTATCTACATCTTTGCAATATTCCAAAAAAACAAAACTTACCTATACTGTACATTTTAGTTCACTGCAATTTCCAGTTGAAATTTACACAAATCATGGTTACAGGTCTGATTGTCGATTAATAAAGACCTATTTTCGCATGGTTCCTTGTACGATATAATTTTACAAAACAGCGCATGATATAAACAAATACATTTTGATGATTGAATCACATAACTAGGTCCATATGTATTGCTTTACTGATGTATTAAACTTGCTCGGTAGCTTACATGGTACAGCTTTGGTACGAGACCTGTGAAACATGGTCAAAGAGCTCAAAGACTTGTACAAGCAAGCAAAAAATGGCATGGTTGCTTCAGCAACTGTGTTTTTATCTCATGTTTGCTTTTGTTAATGCTATCAGTTTAGGGTAGGGTATAGTCAGTGTGGGTGGTACTTTACAACAACTAACATAATAAAATATTACCAGATTCATGTTTTGGAAAAATGAACATGCACTATGAAAGTGTCGCAAAAAGTGCAATAAGCAAGGAAATATAACTTTGCAGAAATGTCGCCACAGGCACGTATTTCCAATGAGCCTGGGTTGGTTGCTTTAAGGCTAGAATACATAACGTGACTATTCTGAGCAGATTCAAAAACACTAGTCATCACACACTTGCCGACTTTGTAAATGGTTACAGAGAAAAACTGGACATCAAACACTAAACGATTGACTTTCAAGTCTGTGCCCATCATACACTATGCGATTTCCCTCAAAATCTGTCAATTCTGACTGACCAAAATCTGCAGACTGACTCTGACTTTTGGCTACTAGAGATGACTCCAGACTGTAAATCGAGGCAAAAATCTGTACAAAAGTCATGTAGTGTATTCCAGCCTTTTGCAAAGGGTAGTTCGCTGCCATGTGAGTGAAGCCATCCCTCCCAGATCAATAGAGAGCTTTTGGGTATATTGACTGCTGAGAAAGCCATGCTGTTGGGCCTGTGAGGAGAAGCGGGAGAGCGAGAAGAGGGGCCGATGACGTCAGTGGCCATTACCCGTAGCACCACCCCTCTAATTAAACAAGCCTGAGCTCCCTAGAGATGTGAGAGAGGGAGAGGAGTCTAAACATCCCAATCTCCTGTCTGCCTCTTACACACACACACACACAAACAGGATCCTCATATCCCTAAACCCAGGCACTATCTCCTTTCATTTCCTCCCAGAAAACATCTCTCCCGCTAACCAAATATGAAGGCGGAAAAATCTTATTAGTGATGCCCTTGAATCCAGCTACATGTCTTTCTATTCTCAATGTGAGTGAGGGCCTAAGCACTTCTGGTATGATGCCAGGGCTCCTCATCCGGCTCTAGGGGGGTCTACCAAAAGAGTGCACACATGACCGCCATTCATCTTCCTCAGAGTGGGGGATGGGATTGTGTATGATGCCGAGGAGGATTGTATGTGTGTGTCTGTGTCAATTGGGTAGGGATTAGAATACTGCTATCTCGTCAAGCTCTGGTGCCATCTGCCAGTGACTTAGCAAAAATGCAAATCAGATACCCAGAATGCACAGCAGCCACGCTCCATCGGAATAGCCTATAAAAATAGGTCAGTGGAGCTATGATCCTTGTGTCTGCGACTACGCGCTCTGCGGCTTTACGGCGTGTGCGGTTAGAAAGGGGGGACTGTTGAACAGTCAGGGGGGAAGAGAAAGAGTCTGGAGGGACCTTCGTGAGCATGCGAAATGTCACCAGGGATGAACAAAGAGGATAAAAGAAAAAGGGAGCAAGAAAATTTCAGACAGGGATGAAAGTAAGAAGCGAAAGGAGTCAGGGGAACATCTGAAACGAGTCTTGGCAGCAAAACAAAGGCTTTGCATGACTGTGTTGCACGAGAGTGGCATGACATTCGCCAGCTCATAATTACCCCGACGCCTGTCCATCAGCCTTTTAGGACAGACATCCTCAACCCAAATCAAATCACTAACAGTTTCAACCCTGCAATGGAGTGTTCAACCACAGCCCATTCTTTTTTATCGACTGCTAAAAAAAGATCAAAGACCCGTAGACGGTAATGTGCATATTAATGAAAGCGAGGTGGCTGATGCAACATTGTGGCAAGGCTTTTGCAACCCAGGCAGTTGAGCGCTAGTCCTTGCAGGATGACTTGTATGAATAATGTATCCATTAGAGTAAAGCCTCCCTCTTTCTCTCTGCCGCTCTCTGTTTCTTTCTAGCAGATCAGACCAGCACAGCTAGAGAAAGAGGAAGACATACACAAGGCTTTTATTCATATACAATAAAGCGGAAAGGATGAGCTTTATCTGTGTAACCTTTGCTTTTTAATTCCTTTAAATAAAAAGGAAGCTGGAGACTTGCCTTTCCAACATGTTGCTCTTGATAACTTTGTTCCTGAAAGTATTGCCACATGAAATACTTGCTGAAGCCTGGCCTTGGTATTTGTTAAACGTAGACGACATGGATGGCAACTTTTTATTGAAAAATCACAGCGGCACATGGTCAATCTCTTCAAAGCAAGACACAAATAAAAGACATTCAGAAAATATACTCATACATACAGTAGGTCTGAAAGTATGAGATCATATGAAAAGTCAAAGTGAAAATGGAGCCTATTTTCTAATTTCAATAGTATAGTGATGCATAGAAACAGCTTCATATCTGTCAATGCAGTGCATTTGCGTTAAAAAAAGACCGTACCTTTAGAAAATAGAGAAAGCATGCTAAGCAACTGGATGCATGATAAATGCAAAGTGTAGACGAGTCTAACCCATCCATCTTGAGATGGTTTGTTGACGCTGTATTGATGATATAGTGTCAGGAGGGGAGTAATATAATCCTGGTAAGGTCACAGAGGCTAATATTAGTAGTGAGAAGAGCAGTTTGAAGTGGGGGAGTAACTGATAAAGAAAGAGAGAAAGGGAGAGGTCAAGAAAGAGAATGACTGAGGCCCAGCTGTGCAGTGGGACCCGGGCCCACCCGGCTATAATTACGGCTGGATTACGAGCGACTCTCTCTCCAAACTGCCTGCCAAACATTTTG
This sequence comes from Sinocyclocheilus anshuiensis, assembly GCF_001515605.1. Classification (NCBI taxonomy): domain Eukaryota; kingdom Metazoa; phylum Chordata; class Actinopteri; order Cypriniformes; family Cyprinidae; genus Sinocyclocheilus; species Sinocyclocheilus anshuiensis. The sequence goes on along the minus strand of NW_015554086.1, from coordinate 476,369 downwards.
TCCCAGATTATGGCCCAGATGCAGCAGCACTAAGCTGCACAAGTCGGTCAATGGCTGCTCTCGCTCATCTAAGCAGAATTACTGCACACAGAGCAGTAGGGGGTGGCAGCCGAGCTGGGCCAACTTTCCCCCCACTCCTGTGCTCAAAAACCAAATGCAAGATGGGTCTGATTTGCACAAATTATCTATGAGCTCTTCCCGGGCTATGCAATCAAAAAACCAGAGCAAACACACAGTTACACAAGGGTGGTTGATGCATGACATATTTTAATAAACATCAAAATTGTGGGTTAAAATTTTCATGAATGTATGTAAACCCATTTCTGCCTTGGTAAAAAAATAAAATAAAAATAAATTACGACTTTACATTTCACAACTGCAAATTTGTCCCATAATTATGAATTCATATCTATAAATTTCAACTTTATATTTCTTAATTACAATGTTATTTCGAACTTTATTTCTTGACTTTTATAGCTCCCCTATTTAAAAAAGTTACATTTACTTCATACTAAGTATAGTTCAAATAAATTAATATATTTTCTGACATATTGACAAGACTTACTGAAATAATATTTTGAGTACTACATGTGCACAATGAACATTCCTTAATATTAAGCCTAAAATGTGTTCTAATGTCATTATTTATGAGGATTGTATTATCTTTGAATAATATCAGCATTTAAATGCAAGATATTTAAAGTGTACCTGACGTATACTTGCAATAGTTCCACTTTAGAACAATGAAATATACTTCAGTATCTCTTTAGTTGGACTTCATAACTACTTCAGCACAATTAAAGTGCATTAAGTACAAGATTAGTTGTTCCAATTAAGCGGACTTTAAGTATACCAGTTTAGTATACTAAAAGTACAATTGCAGGGTATTTTTATTAAGTACATAAATAAATATGTAAATGTATTTTTAGTGTACTTAGCATGAAATAAATGTATTTACTTTTTAGTAGATTTATTTTTCACTAGGGTCATATTTTTTTAAAAGTAATTTTTACGGGCTTTTTACACCTTTTTTATTGAGATACGACAGTAGAGAGATGACAGGAAAGCGGGGAGCGGGATCGGCAAAGGACCTCGAGACGGGAATTGAACTCGGGTCGCCGTGAGCACATTTGCACTATGTGTCGACACACTAACCACGAGGATATTGGCGCCGACACTCACTCAATTCTCACAATTATTTAAAACTTACTTTAACTCTGTTACTGAGAAATTGTTTATTTTAGGTGTTATACCTATAAGTTGTCTAATTTTAATAAGTTTTTTTGCCTTTGCTAGTTAATTTTACATGATCTTGCAATTTGACAAACAAACTTTTAATTAAACTACAATATTAGTCTTATATAGTCTTTCAAATAATACAAGGTATTAATGTTAGTATAAAAGAAGTGTTATATTTTATTGTAATTATTAAAAATAATTAAAATGTAAATATTAAAAATAATTAAAATACAATGATTAATGATTAAATAATAATAATTAATGACATTAATTACTATAATTATTATAATTGAGAATTTTAATGATAAAAGCACAATACCATAATAGTTTGGAGTATAGCATATCACGTCGCAGAATGTCAACTACCCACATGAGAGACGCATTTAAGCATGTTTTAATTACTTTATTAATCTGAGACTATCACAGGAGAAGGCTGACAGTACTGAACGCATTCATATTATTTGCTACACATCAGAAAACCGTAGTTCAAGACATTGTATCAAAGCCAGTATGAGGCATCTGCCTCAGTCACAACTGAACTTGCACAGTGCTCCGTTGTCCTCTAATCCTCAGCATCCAGCACAGACAGTATAATTGGTTTTTGTAACAAAATGTATGTCTGCAGACACAGGTGAGACAGTTCTACTGTGCTTTGTGAAGTACATCCATCTTCCTGCAGGGAGGGGCTTAAATCTAAATCAATGTGCCATCCTCCATAACAAAAACCCAAAATAAAGGCATACTTTCCCAACCCCCTTTCAGAGAGAAGACTTCAGAACCTCAAAGACCTTCAGGGCAGACTCGATGCAGCCATCGAAATTGGAGTGTGTGAAGCCGTCCCCCCCACACACCAGCAGAGGCTGGGAGTGCAGTGTCATCTGCCCTGGGAAATCAGCCACCGATCTTGTCACCTAATTAGAGAACAACAAAATTGAGTGACTGGGCGTCCAATAACTGATGCAACCTCATTTTTATTCTGATATTGAATAGAGCTGTTAACCCTTAGTTTACTTAAAAAACGTGAAAAGAGCCTGTTCTCTGTTTGAGCTGGGATGTGTGTGGGTATGCAAATGAATGCACATTGAAAGTATTGTGTTCATATCACTATGTGGAACATTTCTGTGGGTAATGCATAGCATAAAACTGGATATGTTTATTGGACTAGTCATTTCATGCCACTTGTATTTTCTTTATATACTGTGCATATATATCTCATATTTTAAAGCAATGAACTCAGCATCTTACTAAACAATTGTAATTGAAAGTATTGAAACCAATGATTATCTACCAATGATATTTGGGTGGTGATTGTGAGATGTGGGGTCAGTTGTGACGGTTTGAAAAATCTCAAGAGATCATAGATAGGAATGTTGGATTGCAAGATGGTGTGGAGTCAGTCGGCGTGCATGACAGTACTAAAATACAGCACACTTCTGAATGCTGCCTAACAGACCTGTTTGACAACTGAATGTGGCCCATGGAAAATGTTAAACTGATTATAGCAAAAAGTCTTTAGATGGACAAAGTCTTCCTTTATTGGTGGTTTATTCAATATCAGGAAAACAAAACTGTGGCTTCAGGACTCCAGGCTCTTTTTCAACAACAGTGGAAAATATTGTGGCAATACTATTTTGCCTAAAGTGCAAACAGAGTTTCACTCATCTATAAGGCACAGAAGGAGAGGACGGCTGAAAGACTGTCCATCCATATGTAATTTTTCAGCACAACTCACCAAAGACTTTAAGAATTTAATGAGATTATATATCCATTTCAGTGTCAGGTTTTTGTGAAAATGACTTTTGCCAATCATCCTAACTTGCAGTGCCTCATGCTGATGGTTTAAACTCATTCATTTTTATAAGCTACAGAATACATGGAAGACTAAAGCGATACAGGCCTAACATTCTTACTATTCTGGAATAGAGAGAAAAGCGTTAATAATGCTTCTGTTCATAATTCAAAAGTATTGGGTCTTTATAAATAATAATAGTTATTTGTGTTGAAACAGTGTTCTCAAAAGTCAGTTCTGCTGTTTTACATGCATTAAAATGCAGATCACTGGCAGTCGAGTTCAGTTGTAATTTTGCTTGTTTCTTTATAAAGATGTATATTATATCTATGCATACTACAAAATGACAGCACTAGACTATCAGGATTTACAGTTCTAGGTGCATGACGCCCCTGCTTGTTCTGTAGCTTTGTTTCCTCATAAGGGAGATTCTCACAAGAGATGGGGGAGGGAAAGGGCTGTTAATATATTTGGTTAAATATAGAGCTTTTAATAGCAGTGGAGGCGCCTTCATTGGGTCAACCAGAGTCAAGAATAGACTTGATGGTAAATTGAGCAGAATTTGGATGATATTCACTGTCTGTGGGTTGTGGGTTTTAAAGAGCACATAGAATGTGTGACCTGTGTGTAACCCAGCTTAAAACTAGAAAAGCAAAGTTTTCAAAGTTGGTTTTTCAAAGTTAGGCATTTTTGAAAGCAAGTTTTTAAAGTTAAGCACTAGAAAGTTAGTTTGTGGCTGCTCCGTATATGCTGAATGTGCTGTAACTCTGTAGTTTTTATATATTAATATTTACAGAGGACAGACATGTTGCACTGTAAACTGTATATCTGCGTTGATCTTCTTTATAAACTGCCTCTGTAGCTCATTAAAATGATATTCTACAGTGGGCAGTCAGTGATACAGGTCCTCACTGTAAATCTGACACACGTTTGCAGATAACTCGAAAAGAGCCACAGCTAGAACAGTGTCTCTGTACATTGTTTAAATGTAGAAATGCAGCATGTAAATGACTACTGAGTAAACACATTCCCTGCACGGCCCATTACAAAGGCTTCGGCCGGCCCCAACCCTCCGCCAGATAAACATCGAGGTGCAACGCACTAGAGCCAAGGAAATAGTGTCCATTTCCTGGGCTTTCACTAGGCATCTTACAGACCGAGCGCTATCATCATTGTGTCCAAACCCCCCTCCCCTCTTGTATCTTTAAATGGTAATCTGTGTGTAAATCAATTGATAAACGTTTAGCCTGAAACATGGCCAAGAACAAATTGTTTGGTTTATTTCAGAGGTACACTGAAGTAAGAAAGCCCGAACTCCTTAACCTCCTTAAATCTGTTTTACTCCGCGTTCCTCTGGTTTACATTCAGACATTAAAGATCCAGTGTGTCAGAACTTTGGTGCATCAAACTGCAGGATAACTCCTAACAGGATAGTTTACCCCTAAATGAAAGGTCTGTCATAAAGGCTTGGAAATCAATTAAGGTGTAAATTATGACAAAATTTTCTTTTTTGAGCGAACAATCTCTTTTGAGAAATGTCATCTCTTTAAGCAAACAATTATTAACTACTCCTGTAAGAGAATTAAAGGGCTTTTCCCAAGTTAAGGAGTTGTAGAACCAACACTTTTTTTACAAATACAGCCATTAAGTTATGAAATAGTCATGCCAACCTTTTTATAGCAGTGACCCAAAAATCGGTCGCACATCTGTTCAAAATGCTAAATGCTAACATATGGTAAATTTATAGTCATCCATTTACAGAAGAAAGGGAGAAGAAAAGGTTTGGCTTTTGATAATTTGTGATGGTGGTGTTAAAGATTACGTGTCTAATAAATTATAATATTTTGGCACAAATTCCCCCATAACTTGATAGAAGCCAAGGCCTTCGCCCTCATGAATAAAACTATGAGACGTACAGGAAAATAAAATCCAGACTACATTGAATAAGTGCTACATGTGATATGTAGGGTTGCAACTTGATGATTAAACTAAAATGTAGGTTTATTCCTTTTGCTGACACTTTTGTCATGGTAAATTCATATTACTATTTGTTATTTTAATTATTATTCTTTTTTAAACACTACTTATTTTGAACACTATTGTTTCCAAACAATGTCTTTGGATATAATCATTTTTTTATAGTACATTATTGTAAGTTTTATTAATCACACTAAATCAACATTTAATTGACAGCCCTAAATCCTACACATTTTTAAACGATATTAAAGGGGTCATATGATGCGATTTCAAGTTTTCCTTTCTCTTTGGAGTGG
>NW_015554086.1:461842-466385 GCF_001515605.1 Sinocyclocheilus anshuiensis | reverse complement strand
TGTCAACATATTCTGTTACACCAAATACACAAAATAATGATCTTTAAAAAAGCATCATATGACCCCTTTAATGTTACACCTAGACCACACCAGATTTTAAGGTTGAGTGTGCATTATACACCATGCCTTTTTATTATGAATTGAAGTTATGTACTATTAAGCATGAGTGATAAAAAAGGAATGCACATGTTCTGTGCTCCAACAATGTAGTGTCTGTTGAAAAAAGCAGTCTACATTTACAGTAGATTAAAAAATCATGACTCATGAAGAGTCTTTCCAGCCATTAGAGTCCAGAGAAGTCAATGACTTTGACATGTGGGGAGTGCGAGTGTGTGTTGCCGGTTTATGCTCAGCAAACGGTGATGTGGCAAATGACTGTAAGACCGACTCCTGCTCCATGCCCTCTGCCCTCTGCGTGTTTGACCGGGAACTGGCACGTGCACAGGTGTGTGTGTGTGTGTGTGTGTCTGTGTGTGTGAGTAAGTGCTGTGTTCCCGCCTTTGCAGTCTAAACGGGCCTTGGCCCACTCTCTGGCACTCAGCGAGCTCAGCGCTCCCACACAGATGTTCTTTGTCCTCTGACCTCAAACTGAGGCCCAGTGCTGTGTCACAGAGGAGCTGAGAGTGTGGGGGCTTCGAAAGAGAACGTCTGTGTGTGTTTGAGAGAGAATGCAACTGTGCGAGAAAGGGCGCAGTCCCACACAGTGTGTGAATGCATAAAGTACTACTGTAAGATTGTGTGTGTGTGTGAGCCAAGTGAGTGGGGGGAGAGTATGGATTTGTCTCTTTTGAAAAAGTTAAACTAGTTTTTTCTTAATCTGTATTTTGCCTGTTTTCTAGTAAAAAAAAATGTTTTATTCCTTATTTATTAGAGAAGCAAAACTAGACAAGATAATAAACAGGTAATGTGTCATTAAGTTTATTACTTGTTTTAAGCAGAATTCTAACAAAATTGAATGAGGCTTATGCTGAACTAAAATATTTGTCAAAGAATAAAACAGGTCTTAATATTTGAAAACAAGTCTTAATATGTTACGCAGCTTTGCTTCTTGAGTAAATCATATTTAGTTTAGATGTTTTTTTGTTGGAAAAAAGGACAAAAATACTTAAAAAGAAGATTTTTAAAAAAAGAATATAGTAGAAGATTCTCTTCATTCAGTAGAGCGATTTGAAGACACTATCAGCCTGGCTTAATTAAAAATTAATGTCTTCTGCTGTATAGAAGGGAGGCTTCTATTAGTAGCACTTGCCTGAATAAGCCAAAACATCTCTGTTTCACTCTTGTTATATATATATTCACACAGATTACAGTGGAGCCTCACAAAGATAATTCAAAATGTAGCAGATCATAAAATAACTAAAAGAAATTAGATGAAATATAAATCAAATCTAAAAATAATGAACTGTATATGAATTATAAAGGATTGACCCAGGATGGGATGGAATGGGGGATAATAATACTGACTAAGTAATATTTTTTATTATGTGTCCCAGTTTAAGAATCTATAAACCTCTCTATCAAGTTCAAAGTGAAATCTGTTTCAGGCCAAGTAATTCTAAAGTTTGAAAAAGAGCATAAATTGTGTATTCTGACTGACTCCAAACTTTTGAATAGTAGCATACATTTGAGTTTCTTAGTCAAATTCTCACACACAGACTAATGTTGTCTCACCTGGGAGTATCTCCACTTCTGACACTTGATGCTGTCAGGTTGAGGTAGATCTGGCATCACCTTTTTCAGCTCTTCCAGGATGATGGGCTGTACCGCATCCTTCTCCTCCTCCAGGTGCTGGATGCCAAAGGGCACACTAGTGTGCACCACCACAGAAGGTCCGCAGTTCTTCGAAGCTGCCAAAGATACACACAGTTTATAAAGCTCACATGTGGCTGCTTATGAAGTCATTCACAAACATACACAGATCCCACATTGTGTGCTACAGTGAGAGAAAGATTGAGAAAAGTTTAAAGAAGAACATTTCAAACGGAGGAAGAAATGAGGGTCAGATAACAGCACAGACAGCAGAAAATGCAATAAATACTTTTTATAACTTTAAAAAATAATTTTCTATGATTTAATGTGATGTTTTAAAGAGACAGTGCACCAAAACTGAAAATTCTGTCAACATTTACAGGTGCATCTCAATAAATTAGAATGTCGTGGAAAAGTTAATTTATTTCAGTAATTCAACTCAAATTGTGAAACTCGTGTATTAAATAAATTCAATGCACACAGACTGAAGTAGTTTAAGTCTTTGGTTCTTTTAATTGTGATGATTTTGGCTCACATTTAACAAAAACCCACCAATTCACTATCTCAACAAATTGGAATATGGTGACATGCACGAGTTTCACAATTTGAGTTGAATTACTGAAATAAATGAACTTTTCAACGACATTCTAATTTATTGAGATGCAGCTGTCATCATGTCATTCCAAACCTTTCTTTCTTCTGTGGAACATAAAAAGAAGATATTTGGAAGGATATTTCAAATCATTTTGCCAATGGGGACTAAACAACATCAGATCCCATGGAAGAAAAACACTGAGAGACTTATCAAAATATCTTCTTTTGTCCATACAGGTTTGGATTAAGTAACCGATGACAAAATTAACAAATCAAGCTAGTTCTTTCATATTCACTGTGAATGTGACATGACCAGCTTTATTTGTTAGTCGTAACAGGTTAGCATGAGTAGTGTAAGTATTAGTATCCAACTTTCTCTTTTCCAGACGATGGTTTCTCAGTGATATCATCTGGGCACACCAAACCCCATGATCTAATGCTTTACGGGCCAAGCCCATTGCCAGAGACACGACCCATGACTGAGACCAGGCCTGATATATTAGCCTTGCACATAGTGTAGTCATTTCTCTAATGACACTGTTTTAAAACACATATTTAATATGATTGGAGGAAATCATGCTTTATTGGGCTCCATAAACATAGGGGTTGTGTTTGAGCAGCTGGAGTGATTTGGCCCAATGACTACAAGTAGTATGAAGATGCTGAAGGCCATCATTGATCAACACTTGAGGAACGAGGGCTAGGTCTGAATAAGACCACAGAGACTGGCTATAACTTAATATTAAAGCCTCTGGCAGATTCACAGGGTAACACATTGACTTTATGGATCACCTGTGGGGAGGGGCCTTATACTTCAGTAAGATCTATTTTGTTTAGCAAAGTTTTATGGACCAACAGAGAACGACGAGCCATTTAAATCATGACCACTGGCATAAATGGCAAAAATGTTGGAATAAATGTGGAAAAAGTCAGGCAAATCACATTCACATGTTATTCTCATGCCTGGTCTTTAAATAATATTGGACTAATAAAGAAATTGAGTATTCCTGAAAGTATAGTTGTGGATAAAATGCCTCAAGGAATAATAAATGAAGATTATTTTATGACTAACAGCGTCTACACTGCACTCAACAGTGGGTTTAAAGGGGTCATATGATGTTGCTAAAAAGAACATTATTTTGTGTATTTGGTGTAATGAAATGTGTTTATGCGGTTTAAGGTTAAAAAAACACATTATTTTCCACATACTCTACATTATTGTTTCTCCTCTATGCCCCGCCTTTATGAAACATGTCAATTTTTACAAAGCTCATTGTTCTGAAAAGCGAGGTGTGCTCTGATTGGCCAGCTATCCAGTGCGTTGTGATTGGCCGAATACCTCAAGCGTGTCACGGAAATGGTATGCCCCTACCATACTGTGATGCCCTGTCCGGCCGGAGCGACGAGACAAAAACATTAAAACCCATTATAAATGAGGCATTTGTTGCATCCAGTGGGGACATAATTACGGATTATAATGACTTATACTCAGGGGAGCACATAAGTTTTTCAGCCTGGTTCTCATATGAGAACCTGGAGATTTGGTTTGGTCCTCATACTGCATATACTGTTACCCATTAAATTGAACTATAAAAAAAATAATTAGTAAGACTGATAATAATATTGCACTTTATTTAGTTTTTTTTTTAAATAAAATGTATAAACTAAATAATAAAGTGTGATAATATTGTTACATTTTAAAATTAAAGGGAGGTATTAAATACAAATACAATTACTTTATAGTAAACTTAAAAATAAAATGTTAATATTTACTACTTTTTTTCATTTTCATAATTTTCAAACTCAAAATCAGCAGGCTTTTATTTTGGCGGGTTGCCGGCGAAGTAAGTACATGCGCTTCCGGGTTTGGAGCTGCCGATCGAAGAACGTCAGTGAATGAAATGTCACAGTTTTGCATTGTGCTTTGAAAAAACGGCAGCGGATAGCCTAGATTTATGCGTTCAGTTTCAATAGAAATCTTATACAGTACAGTTTGTCGGTCTAAAATGGTGATTGTGCATTAACAGCTGTCAATCATGTCGGTACGCAAATGCGCTGTCAGAACTTATTTACACAGCGCATTTTTTGTTTTGGTCCCGCATGTGGACCTGCTTACCACTTATGTGCACACCTGCTTATACTGTCTTTTTACGCGTTGCATTGCTCGCGTAAACATAAAACCATGTCTGCATTTGTGATC
>NW_015554086.1:442094-461370 GCF_001515605.1 Sinocyclocheilus anshuiensis | reverse complement strand
GGCATGACGAAGCGGATATCGTCCTCTTTTGGAAGGCCAAACAAAGTAGTTTCGCTTTCACAACGAAACACAAAGCATCTTCGAAAACGAAACCGAAAGCACGAAACTTCACGACATGGCGGCAGCAACAATACTACAGCGAGAATAAAAGTTATGCCTTCTTTCTTTGCGTGAACATTTGGGTGGCGTTATGCAAATCTTCCCACATCGTGACGTAGACATGTGGGGGCGTGTTAGAACGAGCCGTTTTAGGTAGGCGTGGTTGTCTCTTAACTTTTATAAAGAATATCTCTTTGGATTTGAGACTTTAGTCTTTGCAACTTTACAGATCTTCTTTATGCACCAAGAGCTTGTAACACTTCAAAGAGAAAGGAAAAATTGAAATCGCATCATATGACCCCTTTAAGTTTTTGTTTTTGTTTCAGAAGACCACATAACCTGAGCAAAATGGCAACATTTCCAACAGATGGACAAGCAGTTATTAAAACAAAGTGGTTGCATGCTGTATTTGCAAAATGATTAACCTTATAAATATGCAATAAATAACCCAGTTTACAAATGTAGAGTGTGAAATCTCAAAACCGGACTACCCAGGATATACAGTACAAGTAAATTTGAGCTAAAGTTAAGAATGACCCTGGGTTCACATTTTCAAGTGTGAAAAGCCTGTACAAAAAGCTATCAATGTTTAAAACAGTTGTGCTGCGTAATATTTTTGTGGAAAAGTTCAAAAGAACAGCTTTTATTTGAAATATAATTTATTTGTTAACAATGTAAAAGTCTTTCACTATAGATCAATTTAGTGCATCCTTGTTCAATAAAAATAGTCATTTATTTTGTTTGACTTTTTTCTTTATTAATTAGGCTTTTGATTACATCTAAATGGCTTAACAGACAATTTTGTTATATTAAACACAAATATGAAATCATGCACAATAAGAACACGCTGTTTGAGGATGCAGGAAAATGTTTCAGATATTAGCTGCAAAGCTGGCATGGTCTAAGCGAAGGAAAGAGGAAGTCATTTTTTCCCAGTGTGTTCACTTGCTTATGTAAGAGTTTACAAGCATTTCAGATAAACCTAAAAGAGAGCTCCACACAACTTTCACATTTCACTTTAAATCAGCCAAATTTATCAATGGAAGCCTTAACTTCACAATCATGGAGTGTTGTTTCTGTAAAAAGAGCTTAGTATCTGAAGTGATAAGAGCTGAAATTATTCTTCTAACCAGTCAAGGTTGACTTTGGCTGACCAGTATGAATATCAGTACTGGGCTGAAACACAGAGACACGGTAATTTTCCGTTTGCAGAGCAGTCAGACTATATATGTGTTTGGCACAACGGCGGGCAAAGAGGAAGGGAAAAGGAGAAGCAGAGGGTGAGAGAGAGAGACCTTCCTTTACAAAAAAGAGTTTGAGTATTTATTTGTAAGTGTGCATGTGCCAGAATGTGACTGTGCACAAGAGAGAGAGGGGTCATGGAGCGTGGGTAGAGGGCTGGCATTGTGCCCAATGGTTGAGTCACTTATTTCTTGGTGGGGGAAGAGCTTGACACAAAGTTCACAGGGTAAATGGGAAACTGCTTTTTTTGCCTGACAGAAAATAATTGTAAAAATGCATTACATGTGAATTAAAAGTGGAGTCAGTAATATTTTTCTCGTTAAAACCTTTTATCCATACAGAATGAATGGTACTTTTGATAAATATGTTAATTAAAACAGTTCATGAGATGAACACACCACAATCAGTAGACTAATAAAAACTAACTGGGTAATCCCTTCACTTGTGGAATTCATTTATCATGTCTGACTAAACAAATCACATCTATAAATTACTGAAGTGTAATTTTTTATGTTAAATGTTTCTTCAACACAACCACACAATTCACTCACACTTATATTCTATGCTCATAATTATAACTTAAACATCCTTTCAAATATGAATCTTCTCTGAATAGTCCTTCTTCTTTGACATTTTGGTAAGAAAGTTTCAGACTTCATATGTAATCAAATTCATATAAATTATGAACCAGTTCTGTTTTAGGGAAACCATCATCCAGCCCAGATCTAGCTCATTCCACATTTACTGAACGGCACAAATGGGTTTCTCGCCAGACGTTCAGGAACACAGTAATAGCTTATCATTAGCGGCCCGCCAAAAAGTTTTCAAAGAGAGCTTGGGGTGCTCTGTGAGATCAGACTCAGACCTACTTTACTGGAACTACAAGCAAAACACATTACAGAAATGAAAATTAAGATTAAAGCATGGCCGCGTGAAGGCTGAGGAGGCTGGAAGGAGCATGTCGGCCTAAAAGAACAGCGCAGCAGAATGCAAAATTTAATAGCTCCCCTAATTATGATGTTGCCCTCGGAAACACTGGAGTGGATGAAAGGTGACAGGTGCAGAGGCTGTTTTCACAAGACTATTTCCACCGGGCTCCTGCAGTGACACAGGCTTGGTGAGGGAAAAACTCACAAACACAATCACATGCAAATTCTTCAAAAGCAAATGCTTTCTTTAGTTGCACACACACTAAAATCATATATGCACATAAGACACACATCTAGAATACATATGAGCTATGTTACCAGAATCTAGTGAATTGCCTCACAGTCTGCTGTTCACACAGACTACCTTCTAAAAGGGTTTGCAGACCGGATGAGAAAGGCTGTGCCACGTCATGTTGCGGCTAGACCAACTCACAGGTATTGCACACCAGACATGGTCCAAGGTGGCAGTCCAAAACGGTGAATCTAATCACCAAAAAGGCAAAAGTTGGCACTAAAGAATTTGAAGTTTGGTGTTTGCAAAAACAAAGCAAACATAAAGAGAAAGGGCAAGATAAACCTTTGGTGAAAAATGCACAAAACACAATCTTACAGGCTAGGGTGAAGTCATCATGCACATCAACAGTGTTTTGGGACAAATATAATGTAATTTAATGGAAAACTATGTACGTGGCGCTCTGTGGTGTGGCAGGATTTTGAAAAGCTTTCTTAGTCATAGCTGGGCGCCATGGAGAGTCTCCAAGTGGTGCTGCCACTGTGTGTGTGTACTGTACACTTATAGAAAACAATGTATTCGAAAACAAAACAAAACAAAACCACAATAAATAAGGCACAAACAGCGATACACTTTTAAGTCATTTCCCGACACACTGTGCAGAAATTCAGGTAAATTACATACTTTTTCCTGTACCTGTAGCACCCACAAATATTTAGACGGAACTATTTTCAATAGTTATGTACTTGTTTTATTCAATAGTTCAATATTTAGCACTGGAAAGTATTGACAATAACTATAGTCAATACTTTCCAGTGCTAAATAAATACAACCAGCAATTCCTTGGATTACATCTATCATCCAGAAGAAAAAAACAATCATCACAGTGCAGTCTGACATCATCTCTTTTGTAAACAATAAATGTGATACTGCTTTAGCAAGAACAAGATACATTAGTAGGCATATTTGAGCCATCTAATGTTAGGAACAGCCTTTGGAACCGAATAATTGACACTTTTGAATAAGTAAGGTTGATTTCACCTAGCTAACAAGTAATCAGAGTGGAAAATTCACACAAAAGTGTTTCAGAAAGAACCCTTAAAATACCAGATAGGATAAGATAAGATAAGTGTACATGTGGTTTTCAATTAATATGTTATGTATTATTTCTTACATAACATGCATGTCCAGACATTGGTGTAAATACACATATGAGCATTTAGCATAATTTTAAGACACAACCCTTTTCTTGACACCTCAAGGCAGACAAACTCAATTAGACAGTAATGTAATTCAAAGAAAGGACAGAAAAGGACATGACAGGAACAGGGTGGAAAGGAAGGGAAGGGTATTAGAAATGTCTTTAGGGCTGTCAACCAAAAAGAAAAAAAAATTAGAAACAGTGACACCGTCTAAACTGTGTCATTTTTGTCAGTGTCTGAAACCGATTATGACCATGACCATGTGTAAAAGTCAATCAGCACCAGTTTGGATTTGAAAAACATCGCAATTAAAACCAAATCAGATTTGTGTGCAGTGTGAAAAAAGATCCTGATACATGAAACACTGAGAAAGAAACAGAAAAGGCAGAGAAACAGAACAAAATATGTCAGAGCGGGAGTTGGAGATGAGAGGAGGAAAATATGAAGGCACTGACCTAAATTGCGCTTTTTATCATCTATGGCGATGAAGCGAATGCAGGGATTATTGGAGACGTACTTGGCTGCCCAAGGGACATCGATTCGTGTGACGGCTTTGTAGAAGAGTCCAAGTGCATAGCGGGAAGAGTAGCTGACAGCCTCCAGCATCCTCCTCTGATTCTCCCCCATCCCTGCATGGAGACACACAAACACAGAAGCACAGGATGAAGCCTCTGGGCCTTGGTTAGTTCATCTCTCTATTCATTTCAGACAGCCGCCAGCACTGCTGCCTGTGAAGAACAGGCCTGTAGCATTCACATCGAAACACTGTGCAATCAAATCACAGAGCTTCTACAGCACCAGGTCTGATAACACACCTGGGTTAGTGTGACAAGAGCACGGGCATAGATGTGTGGTTGATGCGTAGGGCTATAAAACACAACCAACAAGTCCCTTCTGCAGATGAGACTAGTCATGTGGAGGTTAAAATGGACAGTGAGTGACACTTAATGAGAACGCGCTTCAGCATGTGGGCTGCACGCGCTTTTTTTAGAGAAATGCTGTACTTGTTTCCTGTCTGGAACATCTGTTATTTATTGGAAACAAGCAGTCACACTAAGGCCTGCTTTAGTTATTTAGGGCCCACAGGTACTGAGTGTAGTGCAGGTCAAAGGTCAGCCCTTGTGGAATCAAATGCATATTTCTACTCAAAAACACCCGTTTCCAGTAAGAAAGAAAGCATTTTCACGGACAACCGACAGAGAGACCTGATCAACATTAGTCTATCTGAGCAGTATCTTCCCCCCCTGAAGCAACAAACAGATGTTTGGTGAAAAGTGATGAACAGAATGCTAACTCATCATTTTCTCTTCGCACATGTGTGATTCAGTTCCAAAGGGCAGTGTCAGTGTCAACAAGCTCGGCCCCCCTCCGTGGCCCCAGTAAATCTGTGTACTGTTTAAAGACCCTATGAAATCAGTTGGCGAGGGCAGTTTCCTTTCCTGTTTTAATGCAATTCCTAATGAAACGGGAAGTTTAGGTGGGACATATTGAATGTCTTGTCCTTTGTTAAAAAAAAAAAGCCGTTAGCAGAGATTGGAATCATACAGTAAATAAATGAACGATTCTGGATTTGATCAGTTTATCAATTCCAGTTCCCTTAGCGGTCCCATTAGCAATTTAGTGCTTTAAAGAAATACATTTTTGGAGAAAAAAAACTAACTTAACTATCTTGCTTTTGGCATAAATGTAGTCCTATAATTTGCCATAAATATACATTAAACAGCAAAAATAACAAAAAAGTCAAGAAACTGATTTTATTAATAGTTATTAAAATTAATATTAAAATTGATATTAAGCAAACAGCATATTATTTTTTATATATTGATTTATATGGGGAAAAACTAAAAACTTATTTTAACTATAGCTCCACTTTTTTAGAAGCTTTAGCACATCATGTGTGAGATGCTGTAAATAACGTGAGGCACAAGCGCAACGGTCCAACACATCGTCTAGCACGTTTTTACATAAAAAAACAATCGTATGAAAATGCTTGCTTGCTTTCTGGTTGTGTGGCTCGGTGAATGACAGTGATGCCACACAAACCCCCATAACATTGTCAACCGCGGCTGTAATTTTGTTGTCACAAGAAACGCTCTACCAACTGTTAGTTCGATTAGAAAGCAACCAACTGACGCTGATAGAATACGACAATAGAGGTGAAATGGTCACATGACTGTCCCTGGACATGTCCCTTTTATCACTGTCTGTGTCATTGCAGAACATCTGGGGGAGATTAGGAGCATGTAAATGTGCCCCTTGGTACAGAGACAATCTGCTGCGGCATCTGAGCGTGGAAAGCCCAGGGATAATGCAAACCCTGTCAGCTGAATCCATAAAGAGGGTGTCTTTTTTTCCTCGTGGTAATGGAATCTGGTTACAGAACATACCATTGTTAATCGGCATAAAAGATCTCGACGCGGGAAGGGTTATCTAATACAGATATGAGAACGCTTTTTTACCACATTAACCCATTTAAGTTGTCAGAAATCACTTTCACTAGAGCTGGACAATGAGTGCAGATGCACATTAATGAATCATCCTTTTTCAAAAAGCTACGACTTCCATTTCAAGTAAAACGAGACCACCTATTTAGGGGTCTCAATAACTTCAGCTTAGCCACAACTATTGAGATGTTTTTAGAGCTGTGCTTTCAAAAAAGAAAAGTACAGGCTATGTATTTTCTGGCTGCTACACAGTAGGTAAAGCTCTGAGTCATGGTGTAAAGTGGATACTGCCCTACATTACCCCCACCCTCTTCCTGCCCGCTCAGGTTGGCAGCGCAATTACCTCTGACAGGTTTGTACTGTGGGTCTTCTAGATTTCAGCTCAATCACATGTTTAGATCTCACAAACCAGCTGAACTGAGAAAAAGATCAAAGAAAGAATCAACAAACTGCTTTGTTGTCTGGTTAAAATCATACTAGTTTATAGACACAGTATTTAATTTTTTTCATTACAAATGATATCAACGTAACTATTACAATAAAAAGTGTAAAAAAAAAAAAAAAACGATGCCATAATGCATTTAAAATACATTTATTTCATACTAAGCATACTTCAAATCCATTAACATATTTAATGGTGTTTCACTTAAGGCTTACTGATATAAAATTATAATTAAACATTATTTGGAGTATTTCTTTATTGCACATTTCTTAGTATTATTCCTTAAATGTGTTTTAATATCACTATTAATAAGGATTGTATGATCTCTGTATAATATCAGCCTTTAAATGCAAGGTATTTAAAGTGTACCTGAAGTATACTTGAAGTACTTCCACTTTAGCACAATCAAATATATCTTTAGTTGGACCTCTACCTCCACACAATTAAAGTACATCAAGCACAAAATTATTTGTTCCAGTTTAGCAGACTTTAAGAATACCAGTCCAGTATACCAAAAGTATAATTGCAGGGTATTTTTATTAAGCACATAAATATGTAAATGTATTTGTAGTATACTTAGCACAAAATATATGTATTTCAAATGCATTTTAGTATATTTTTCACTAGGGTGTACATTTCAGTATTTCTTTATATCTTGTATGATCCCTTTTTGCTTTAATGACTGACAGTCATTCACACGGTCAGTGTCAAAAAAACTTGCTTAAATTTGATTACTGTCCAAGAAATACAAACTATATCCATACTATTTCAGCCAATGTTGCCTATTTTATTGTTCATGCTTACTGATATTTTTCAATGTAGATTACCTTTGCTGTAATCTAACACTCAGAGTTATTCTTGAAAAACTGAAAATAGGAAAATTTTACATACTGTACATTATAATGCTGTAATGCAAAATTCACTTTGTAGCATTTAAAACAACATTTAAAACAACTTTTTTGTTTAGAGTTTCAGTTTTAGTCAAACATTTTTTTTTAATTATTTTATATTTAAAGGACAACAACGCATTTTTACTCCCATTATGATAAGAAAATAGGGGGAAAGAACTACATTTGAAATGCTTCTGAGCAGTGCACTTAAAGCAAAGTAATTTAAGCAATAGTACAAAATAATTTCTAGAGTTCTATTAGTGTGTGGCTTTCCTTTAATCAAGCCTCATTCTTTGAAATTGTTCCTACAAAGTAGGCAAGAGTTTGCTTTAGCTAGACTTGAAATGACATGCTGAATTATACATCCACCTGTACAAATGATGTTCACCTGGTGGAATATTTACCCCCTTTTCCCCTCCCAGTTGTCCCCAGCCTATTGAGAGACAATGTATGCTTTTTTACTTAAGTAAGTAATAAATTATTCACTGAAATGTGCAGTTTTACATTTTCCATTTCTTTATACAAGATGGATATCCTTTGTCCGCTCACTCTGATGGTTTGCTTGCTTAATGATAAGTAATGGCACTAATGTGCAATGAGAGCACTAGTGAGTACTTCAGTAAAAATTTCCTCTTAGTTTAGACCAGAGGGATTTGATTTCATTACACACATCTGTGATCTTTAGCCTCCTTCCCTGACACATCCTCCGGTCGAAAGACTAACAAATCCACATGCACAGAAATCTACCCAAACAGTCAAGTTCTTTCAATATCCTGAAGAAAAAAAAAAAACTCTTTACAGTGCTCTGTAAGTGAGCCCTGCATAGCCTCAACGTGAGACATACCTTACACGAAAGAACATTCACTTGCAGGGCCATATACACACAGGCACCTGATGTCCTCTTCCTCTTTAGACACTTGTCACCACTTTAGAGTCTGCTTTACATCTGTCTGGAGGTTATAATTCCCCAATCTGTGTAAGCAGGGCAAAGCGGAGTGGATTCTGACAACTATGCTGTATGTGCAGGATCAACCTCACACAGACTATTCACAAAGTCAGTGTTTGGCAACTGTATTTACTGACAGATGTGATTCTGAAACTGCCCTTTTCATACAACAGCTATCAGGAGCAAGTCAAATACTACTGATATGAAAAAATTAACCAAAGTTAAGCTGCATTTACAGTACATTTCTGTGTAACTATTTTGACAGACAGAAACTTTAATGTACTTTGATGTTTACTTTAAAGGAGACATATTATGCACCTTTTTACAATATGTAATATAAGTCTCTGGTGTCCCCAGAATGTGTCTGTGAAGTTTCAGCTCAAAATACTCCACAGATCATTTATTATATAATTTTGAAAATGCCTATGTTGAGTGGAAGCAGAAACACGCTGTTTTTCGGGCCTGACTCTTTAAATGTAAATTAACTGCTGCTCCCCGCCCCCTTTTCCAGAATAGAGCTGCGCTCGGACCTGCGGCTGGTACTCTAAATAGTGTTCTGTGCTCGTCTGTGCAGCCAAATACAGAACAGTTAGCAAGTTTTGCTAAAACTTTCGAACTGGTACACCGTTGTCGCTTGCGAAATCAAAATGACGGCGCCGTGTGTGGAAACGTGCAGATTAAGGGGCGGTAATATTATAATGAGAACCGGGACCTGATTATAGCACTTAAAACCTGGAAAAGTCAGATTTTCATGATATGTCACTTTTAATGTTATTTTACATTTGAGTGTTTTTGAAGATTAGCATTTAGGGGGCATTAGATGGCAAATGCAATCTAAATGTAAAAATACACTGATTTAACTTGAACAATGAACTATCCAATATCAGACCTTACAAGTAAAAAATTGATAGTGCTGATACCCGACATGATACTGATGTATGGTGCGCATTAAAGTAAATATAAAATATGGTGACTTCTTGCATAATACTAAAAAGTTTTATCAAAACATTATTCCAATAGAGTCAATAGAGTTAGACTTTATTTGTCAAATCTGAAGTAACCAAAAGCATCTTCCAATGGTAATCTAATTATTAAATGAGTGTAGTTTGTAGTATTTGTGTAGTATCCTAACCAGGATCTGTTCACACAAAGTTCTGAAAATTTAAAGAGAAAGTTCATCAAAAATGTGACTCAAAGCCATACAAATAAGCAAATGATTATGATAAATTTGAGAATTATCAATTTTCAGAACTCGCGACCAAATTTTGAGAGTGAGTTTGGTTAGTCTGTATTTTTAAGGTTAACTACCACTTTAAGAAAGTGAACATACCATATTTTTCTGCTGTGAACACATAGTGGTAGGATAAAAAAAAAAAAGGTTTTAAAATAAATCTCTTATACTCATCAATGCTATATTTATTTACAGCTAATTCAGTAAAAAAAACTGTAATATTGTGAAATATTATAACAATTTAAAGTAACTATTTTGTATTTTAATACAGTATATTTCAAAATGAAATCTATTCCTGTGATGGCAAAGCTGAATTTTCAGCAGCAATTACTTCAGTTGTCAGTGTCACATGATTCTTCAGAAATTAAATGTTAAAATTAAATGAAAAAAAATTATAATGTTTAATATTTTGTGATATTTTTCAGGATTTTTTTGGATAAACAGAAAGTTCAAAAGAGCAGAATTTATTTAAAAGAATTCTAACAATGCAAAAGCCTTTACTGAATAAATTATTTATTCAGTCTTTGCTGAATAAAAGAAATAATTTATTTTTAAAAAATCTTACTGACCCCAAACTTTTCAACAGTAGTTTAGAAAAAATGAAAATAGGGCAATGCTAACCACCACCTGCTTTTACATTTCTGTCACACATATGCAGCACATTTGAAAGCACACTAAGAGACAAAAGCCTGGATTTCCAGTTACTCCCAGTAAATACCAAAGCATCATAAGTTGCCTGCAAATTATCTTTCACCTGACTGTGAGCGTTTTGCTCGTCTAACCTGAAAAAGCAAACTGTCTGCTGCTCTACGGCAGGAACCCGAGGCTATAGTCATTGACACGTCTTTGGCTGTGAGAGTGACTTCATTAGTATCTGTGAGTGTGTGTGCATGCAGCTCTGGGACAAGAAGGTTAACATTTTCCAGTTGGCCGCTCGGGGGCATGTGTTGAACCCTGCACTTGCGGCCCCTGGTTCTTTGATGTTGGAGTCGGTGAAACGTTCACAAAACTCAGCTTGTTGACAGAGCGATTCTTAATCAATACAGTGAGTCTTACAATGTGTGTCTGCAAAGTGACTGAATTGACATACTTTGTCTAAGTCACTGATCAACTCAAAAATGGCAACATATCATGTCAGGAACATGTTAAGACATCTAACATCTCAGTTAATTACACATGAATAAGAGGACAGCAAAAAGGTGGTAGTTTTGATCTCTTATCCAAAAAAACTTGCAAATAAAATGCAGAAGTTGTGTGCACAGTACCAAAGGTCTGGTGGTCTCATGCTAAAGCATGAGATATGGGGCTTCCTTATAAAGCTTCCTCTCATAAGCACGTGCATGTGTGTGTAAGTGTGTGTTTGTGTGTGTGTTCGCATAAAGGGGTGGAGAATTACTGAGCTACGGGATGATTAGAAAAGTAAGGACCCAAGGGAACCTGTGGGAGTGAATCTGGCTCAAGCCCAGGTAGTTATGCACATCTGCATTACATCTACACACAAACATATACAAACACAAACACACATGCACACTCAAAACGGATCTCAAATTACTCATGCACAGTAATGATGTGGTTTCCAGAGACGAGTATCTAAAACTTGAATAGGTGTTCAACCTTATCCACATCCAAATGCTTATGTTCAGTCAGTGTATACATGACAATCCTCGTCTTTCAGAATGAATGCAGAATGTTTACAGCGATGAGAATATTCAGAAACATATTATAAATATATACACAAATGCATTTCTATTGGCACATCTATTGGCTCTGTTTCAAAACCTAGTGAGCTTTCTATGAAGTAAGCATTATAAAGCGTTTAAGGCACGCTACCAATTCAAGGACTGTGCCAAAATTTAGGCAGCATGATAATCCTGCCTTCTAAGATACCTTGTTTTTGCCAAATTCTAAAGTAGCCCAAGGTAATATCAAAATGCTCAGTAAAGAAAAATCAATCCAAGATGGTGGACAGTGCAAGATGATCATATCCGCAAAATCAAAATATAAAATTAAATATGTGTTTATTATTAATACTCAATTAACATTGAAATTGAATTAAATATAAATACTACATAATTACTACAAAGTTTCACAAAGAGTCACTCATGAGATTCCATTTCAAAATGCTCCTCTAGTTGGCAGCCTATGTAGGCAGTAGACAGCGAGATGAGCTTTTGAAGAGACATTTTTTTTATTCTTCTACCAGGAAGCCTCTATTTTGGAACAAGTAAATGTGCCATTTTCAAATGAGTTTGTGTGGATATAATTAGCAACAGTTAACATAACAATGAGGCTGATGAAAAGAGCTATTTGCATGTAAACATTCTGGGTTGTGATTTCATGCAGAGCTGCATGTCATTTGCTGGGCTGGTTACACATCATAAATGCTGCTTGGCTTGAAAATAAATCCAGAGTTATTTTGCAACAACCTCTCTGGTTCACAGGCAATCAATGAGGGGTAAAAGGGAGAAGGTGATGAATTACGATACAAGGGCATTTTCTCACAAAACAAAGTGTATATATTGGCTACTAATGCGTAATTTCTAAGCACACAAAGTCAGCCGGGACTGTTCCAGCAGTGGTTGTGGAATACATGTGAATATTCCCTTAAAGGGTTAGTTCACCCAAAAATGAAAATTAGGCTGCGTTTTACTCACCCCCGATGCATCCTATCCTTCTTTCAGACGAATCCAGTTGGAGTTATATTAAAAATTGTCTTTGATCTTTCAAGCTCTATCGTTGCACTCAGCGGGTGTTGCATTGCTTCTGTCCAAAAGACGTGAAATAAAAAGCACCTTTCCATAAAAAAAAGTGTCTCACACGGCTCCGGGGGGTGAACAAAGGCCTCCTGTAGCGAATCGATGCGTTTTGTAAGAAAAATATCCATATTCAAAACGTAATAATCACTTTAATCTAGCTTGTGCCAGCAGTTGTACACGGAAGCAGCTCTGGGCGGATGACGTATGAGGTCAGCGTTGCGCATGCGCCGGTGAGTCTCGTGAAAACCAACGTTTGTTTACAGGATCAAAAGAAGCAAAGTTTCCTTACTTTAGCAAAGGAAAACAAGTCTCCTCTTGGCTTATATCGAAATCCTCCGACATTCTTCTTTACAAATCCTCGTTTTGTACTTCTAATTAGTGACCGTTGTGTTGTTTCGATCTCTCCGCGTGCGTCACTTCTGAGCGGCGCATGCTCAAAGCTGACCTCATACGTAATTCCCCCGGAACTGCTTCCATCTTACAACTGTGAGTGCAAGCTCGATTCAAGTGATTTTTAACACAGCCTAATTTTAATTTTTGGGTGAACTAACCCTTTAAGAAATGGGTCTTGGGGATCAAGTTTTTTTTTTTTTTGAAGGGGGGGGGTTGTGTTTGCGGAACGATGTATGTTATAATACATCATGTACACTCACTAAACAAAGAGTGACAGAGACAGTGACAGAGCAGAGCCAATTCATAAAAGAACAATATTTAAAAGCACACGTCCAGTTTTGTGTGAGTGAAGGAGATACTCAAAAAGTGTACTTAAGTACAATACTCAAGTAAATGTACTTAGTTACTGTCCGGCTCTGGTGTCAGGGGATGTGATTTAAACGCTTTTAGGAGGTATGACTGTCCCATGGTCAAGTAAAGTTAGGTCTCTTTGGTGTTCAGCACTGGAGAAGCAATTACAAAAGGGACCATTGTGAAAAATGAGGGTCTACTCTGAAGCGGTGTCAGCCATTCATCACAAAATAAAAAATCTATCATTATTAAAGGAGCACTCCACCCAAAATGAAAATCCTCTCATCATTTACTTTCCCTCATGCCGTCCCAGATGTATCTTTGATTCTTCTGTGGAACATAAACTGACATTTAGGGTAAGCGTACCTATTAAGCTCACGTACCAATTAAGCACACTACCATTTTTGAGCTCAGTTTATGAAAAAAAAAAGTATTATCCTACTTGATGTCTTAACCAATTGATGTGTTTGTTACTATATAATCCTGTAATTTCAAGTCAATCAGATCATTGCACACTGAGATATGGGTATTCATGTGTTCACACTGTCTGGTGGCCATTTTGAAAGCTGTCTGAAAACTTTCATCAAAAGAGTAAGTTCTTAAATGTGCATTTTTTTTTAGATGTTTAAGCCTTTATTTTGGATAAGTTTCACTATTTACTGCAAAATTAAGAGATTAAGGTTCAGACTTTTGCATATTATAACCTGGAACTTGATGTGGGAAGTAATTACAGTTAGATCCAAAACATAGTTTTAGCAACATAGCACAGATGCTACAGAACATAGTTAGCTGACTAACTGTATAAGATTATGTGCTACACTAATATATTACTTCACAGGCATTACTGGCTTGTACTTTTAAAGCAGCACTATGTAACTTTTTCTGTGTTCAAAATTTGCAAAATGTATATAATGAGCGAGTACATCATGAATTCATCTTCCAAACCGTGTTTTTGTCTTATTCCGAATCACTACGGTACACTTTTCTTCGCGGTATGTGTGCAGTTCTGTTTATTAACCGCTAGAGCGCCAAAAGTTACATAGTGCTGCTTTAAATCCATAATATTATAAATTTAAAGTTTATTGCTGGTCTATGGTTTTACACTGCTGTAATTTTTCATATTATTGTAAGGTGAGCTTAAAGGGTACACTACTATGAAAATCAGACAGCTTCAGTGTGACATCAATAAGAAAAAGTATAATTTCATAGATATTGTCAATAATACTTGTTCATATTAAATTATTTATAAACTTAACACATGACCTAGATTATTTATTTAGCAAAATCTTGTCCTTTAAATTTCATGTAATATTTCTTAATTCAAAATTGTTGCTGCTCCAATTAAGCTCAGTGTGCTCCCTTTAAGCTCTTCCACAATGAACGTCTATGTAAATAATTTATAAACAGACTTTAAATATGAACTGATTGTCTGGATGGAATCATAGTCTGACGCTAAAAATAATCTCTGTGACCATCATACACTACGTGATTTTCTATTAAATCAGTCAACTCAAATCTGCAGACTGGCTCTGACCTTTGGCAACTAATGTCAGCTTCTCCAGACTGTAAATCTGTGGAAAATCAGGGCAAAAATCGTGTAGTGTATTTCAGGCTTAAGAGAACATAAATAAGTTGACATCCATTTAGTTGACATAAGTGGAAATCCACTGGGGTTGTTTGGACTACCGTCATGTTCACTTTGTGTGGTTTTTGAAGCAGCAACTTTGGAGGTCTCATACAATGACATTATATGGACTCGCAGAGCAAGATTATTTTTCAAAAAATCTTAATTTGTGTTCATTTGAAGATAGAAAGTCATAACGTATACACCTGGGACAGCAGGAGGATGAGTAAATGATTTTTGAGTGGAATATCCTTTTAACTTACCCTTGTGTTGTTCCAAACCTGTATGTCTTTTTTGTGTCATTATATTACCTTCATTTAGTATGATTCAGTAGAAACAGCATTCACAAAATGGCAATGTTCATTTTTTTCTTTGAGAATAGGCAGCAACATGGATTGTATACAGATTTGGCCATATGATATATTTCATACTGGGTTGAGTCAAGCTTAAATACTGAATGAAATGCCACATCCAGCATGCACAGAAATTCAAAACAAGTTTATTTTTGAATTTGGGTGGTCATTTTTTTCACATTGGCATTGTTTGATTGTTTGAGGCAACATTGTTGCAAGCACCAACTCCCAAGCATTCATCATTGTTCCCTGGAAGGGCTGGCCTTTGCTGCTACCCTCTGGGACGCCACACAGCAGCACAGCATACTGGAAGGCTACACAGAGTGCACAAGAGAGCTGAACCATTTCTCAATTTATGATCTCTCAGCCCTTTAAAGGTTGATTTAATATTTGCCTGAGAGGTTCTGGAAAGTTTCCCGAAAATAAAAAGAGAGAAAAAAATAAAACAAAACCAAACAAAAAAAGGAGTCAAATGTTGTTTAGCTAACCTTTAATGCACTTGTTGGTGAACTGTGTCCAACAATAAGAAGTATTTATTAGTCTGGGTGAAGTGGAGGGGGATTGACACCATTCAGATTCAAAGGGGCTTTGCACAGGAGCGAGAGTTCCATCATTAACCGTAGCTCCTAATGAACCACGTTTCAACACACATTTGCTCCAATGACATGTGATTGGGATGATGTACAACACATTGGATGGGAAGAGGCCTGAATTGCTTTTCCAACTGCTCACGAGAGCCAGGTTATATTCGAGTCACTTGAAAAAATAAAGCCGATGAGATGTGTACACTCGGTGCCAAGGCAAGCTGAAGCTAGCGCTGCCAAACCACCTGGATGCGAAAGCACTTTATCTCATGTATGCAATTAAAGAAGTGAAGGCCAGCAGCATTACAGATGCCTCCAAGTTGTCTGGAAAACATTTAGTATCCAAACACTGATAAATCACCACTCTTATTTGCCATGTGATTTCATTAAAGGTGACTCATAAAAAGGCCTCCATGTAGGCTGGATTTACTTAAATGCTGATCCTGTGGATGAGGTTTTGCCCTTCAAGTCTTAGCCTAAAAAGAAAACCAACTTCAAATGATGGCAGTTTTGGTTTTGAACGCGCCAAAGTCTTTAACACATGCTCAGTCTTTTCATATGTCTGCCAAATGTGATTAAATGTGTAAAAAACCAAAATGTGTGCTGTAATTCATCTGCAACAAGATGTTCCTGAGAATGTTCTCCATGTATTAAAGAAGCTTATAGATACATTAGAGATAATGGTCCTCACTATAGCACATATCCATGTTTTCTCCTACAGCACTGGCCCAGAACACTGAGGATTCTGTTGGCCAACTACAGATTATCCATAAACCGCAGGCTTTGGCCGATGCTATAAATGAAAACTTCTCAGCTCTTTATATCCGGACTTTGAGCCCATGCCGCTAGGGAGACGGATGTGCCTCCACAGCTGCAGGCCACTTTAAAGCAGCACAGGTTTTCAGGGATGTTTATGAATGTTTTTTGCTGGAGTGACTTTTTTCGGTTTCCCTGCAAACATGGCAATAATGGACACTTTTGTGTAGCCAGGTAAACGAAGACGAAACCGCTCTGATGTCAGCTGAAATATCTGCTTGATAAACAAGGCGATTGCCAGCATGCCCAAACGGTTTGTTTCATAGATAGCTCAAGTGTAATTTGGGACCAAACAGAGACATTTAGGGCAGCTACCTGAGGGCTTCGGCGTTGACGTCAAACCACAGGTTATTTTAAGCAGTAGGCCAAAGGTGGCCTGTTTATTTTACAGAATATTTTGCCCCAACATGGTGAGCTGAAATCCATGTTACAGCGTAAAAGTCTGTTTTTAACTAATGGACGATGCTAAAAGCCTTCATCATAAATGTGTATAGTGTGTCTGGCGCTGCAGTGGACCTTCAGTGATGTGGTATAGGAAATCAATACGTCCCATTTCTAACTCCAGACTCATTCAGAGAGAAAATAGAAGCTGCTTTAGTGTGGCAACGCAATCTAAATTAAAGCCCGACCGATATATCGTTTTGCCGATATTATCGGCCGATATGAGCCTGTCGCAGATATATCGGTATCGGTGAATATGCCGCTGATATGAACTTTTTTTTTTTTACAGAACATATAACGCAGATTAAATGCTTCTGAATGGTGTACTTACTTAGTTTGTCCAGCAGAGTGCGCATGCCGCCGATATAAACCTTTTTTTTACAGAACATATAACACAGATAAAATGCTTCTGAATGCTGTAATTACTTAGTTTGTCCAGCAGAGCGTGCTCCATTGTTTGCTACTGGACCCAGGTCAGTGTAGTGTAGAGATGCGCGGATGAGCTCAAACTTCACCCGAGTCCTCTGCTTCAAATTATCCGCCCGCCACCCACCCACACCTATATTTGATCGTCACATATACAATCCCCCGCAGACTGCGTGTACACCTTCCCAAACGGACGAGGCTTTTATACTTGTCGCGTTCGCTGTTGTACTATTCTTTGAAACGACAGAGGGCGACGAGGAGTAATTGTTCTCTAAAACCATCGGGAATCACCGGTGAGAAAAAGGCATTTGCTGGTACAAGACTTCTCGCGTGATGAATAAGTTGATGAATTAATAATTTCTTTATGTCCAAACTGATTAAAACTATCTTAAACTATTGGCTTTACCTGGTATGCGTTTATGCCCCAAATTGGGACGACGTTAACTTCATTCATAAAATCATCTCACATCTACCAGATTTAAATACATACAAACTAATTTTTGGCGGAGATTTAAATTGTGTTGTTAACCCGAAATTAGATCGTTCAAATCCAAAACCAATGCCACAATCTAAATTATCTTTAGCTCTCTCAACTTTTATGACACAAACAGGATGTTTGGATCCATGGAGATTTTTATTTCCACAAAAAAAGAGAATTTTCCTATTTCTCTCATGTTCAGTCTTCTTACTCTAGAATAGATTATTTCTATATTGATAAAACACTACTTCCTTCATTAGAAAAAACTCAATACTCTGCCATTATTATATCAGATCACGCCCCACTACTTTTAGATTTACGATTTACTCTCTGCAGTAACCAACGCCCCACTTGGAGATTAAATCCAACTCTGTTGGCAGACAAAAAGGGGGGCTCCCGCCGCGCGGAGGGTGGCGTTCGAGAGGGCTCCTCGAGCTGAAGGGATCCCCCGAATTTGGAGGAGATCCGCCGGCGCGTTCGCGAGATAGTGACACCAGCCAACACTTTCATACGTATATATCAACAGCAATTGACAATTTTTTGGCTACAAATACATTTGAAGAGGTATCACCATCGACTTTATGGGAAACATTTAAAGTAGTCATCAGAGGAGAAATCATATCTTATTCTTCATATACCAACAAACTAAAGAATGCAAAATTACAACAACTCATTGATTCCATAGCAAAATTAGATAGCCACATCTCATTAACTCCTTCAGAAGAGTTATTCAAAAAGAGAGTGGAACTTAAACGGCAATATGATCAACTTTCAATTGAAAGGACTCAACAGTACTTGTTATGGTCTAAAGGGAATTTTTATGAACATGGGTAAAAAGCAAGCCGATTACTAGCACACCAGATAAAATGTCAGTCAGCTTCTAGACTAATTCCACAGATTCGAAACAGATCACAACAACTAACAATGGACCCCAGGGAAATTAATGACACCTTCAAAGAATATTACTCTAATTTGTACTCTTCTGAGTTTCCAGAAGATACCTCAAATATGTTAATGTTTCTAGATGGTTTAAACATTCCGAAAATTAATTTGGAGCAAAAAGAAAATCTAGAACAGCCTATTAATCTACAAGAGGTCATAGACTCAATAAATGCAATGCAAAGTAGCAAAACCCCTGGTCCGGACGGATATCCCATAGAATTTCATACAGCCTTTGCACCCAAAAGAGCTCCACTCCTATTGAAAATGTTTGAAAATTCTTTAGAAAATACAAAATTACCACAAACCCTTACAGAGGCATTTATAACACTTCTTTTAAAACCAGGAAAAGACCCATCCATGTGTAGTTCTTACAGGCCAATCTCATTGTTAAATGTCATTGTGAAAAAACTTGCCAAAATTTTAGCTTTCAGAATTGATTCTCTCATACCAGAAAT
>NW_015554086.1:421819-441151 GCF_001515605.1 Sinocyclocheilus anshuiensis | reverse complement strand
AATTTTTCCCAATACTAAGAGGCACAAGACAAGGATGCCCTTTGAGTCCCCTTCTTTTTGCATTAGCGATAGAACCACTTTCTATAATGCTTAAATCTCTACAGTCCATAAAGGGCATTGAGAGAATGGGTATAGAACATAGAGTTTCCTTATATGCAGATGACCTGTTCTTGTTTCAAACCCAGTTGAAAATGTCCCAAAAATAGTGCAAAATCTTTCTGTCTTTGGTGGTTTCTCAGGATATAAATTAAATTGTTCTAAAACTTTCCCATTTCCCATTAATCCTCTGGCTCTACAAATTAAAACTTCATCCCTCCCATTTCATATTTCCGCTTTAAATACCTTATAAATAAAATTAAAACTGATCTACATAGATGGGACACATTATACCTATCTTTAGCAGGTAGAGTAAATTGTATTAAAATTAATGTCCTACCTAAATTTTTATACTTATTCCAGTCCCTCCCAATTTTTATCCCAAAAGCCTTTTTTCGTACATTAAATAAGCTTATAACATAATTTTTATGGAAAGGGAAGAACCCAAGAATTAATAAAGACCTTTTGGAAAGGCAGTGATTTCAAGGAGGTTTAGCTTTGCCTAATTTTATGGGATATTACTGGGTAGCAAATCTTCAAAAAGTCAAGCGTTGGTATAATTTCCCAGAGACACAGTGGTGTAAGGCAGAAGCAGATACCTGTATTTCTACATCACTTCATTCCATAGCAAAATTAGATAGCCACATCTCATTAACTCCTTCAGAAGAGTTATTCAAAAAGAGAGTGGAACTTAAACGGCAATATGATCAACTTTCAATTGAAAGGACTCAACAGTACTTGTTATGGTCTAAAGGGAATTTATATGAACATGGGGGAAAAGCAAGCCGATTACTAGCACATCAGATAAAATGTCAGTCAGCTTCTAGACTAATTCCACAGATTCGAAACAGATCACAACAACTAACAATGGACCCCAGGGAAATTAATGACACCTTCAAAGAATATTACTCTAATTTGTACTCTTCTGAGTTTCCAGAAGATACCTCAAATATGTTAATGTTTCTAGATGGTTTAAACATTCCGAAAATTAATTTGGAGCAAAAAGAAAATCTAGAACTGCCTATTAATCTACAAGAGGTCATAGACTCAATAAATGCAATGCAAAGTAGCAAAACCCCTGGTCCGGACGGATATCCCATAGAATTTTATAAAGCCTTTGCGCCCAAAATAGCTCCACTCCTATTGAAAATGTTTGAAAATTCTTTAGAAAATGCAAAATTACCACAAACCCCTACAGAGGCATTTATAACACTGCTTTTAAAATCAGGAAAAGACCCATCCATGTGTAGTTCTTACAGATCAATCTCATTGTTAAATGTCGATGTTAAAATACTCGCCAAAATTTTAGCTTTCAGACTTGATTCTCTCCCTGTGCACGCCTTAGTCTTATACAATTTAAGATACTTCACCGTACATATTACATTAAATCTAGACTTTCAAAAATGTATGAAAGGGCATTGAGAGAATGGGTATAGAACATAGAGTTTCCTTATATGCAGATGACCTGTTCTTGTTTCAAACCCAGTTGAAAATGTCCCAAAAATAGTGCAAAATCTTTCTGTCTTTGGTGGTTTCTCAGGATATAAATTAAATTGTTCTAAAAGGGTATGCTTTCCCATTAATCCTCTGGCTCTACAAATTAAAACTTCATCCCTCCCATTTCATATTTCCCAATCCGGCTTTAAATACTTAGGAGTACATATTTACTTGATCTTATTCATATGTTTTGGTCCTGCCAAAAGCTGAAAAACTATTGGACATTTGTATTTAAAATACTAAATGAAGCCTTTAACTTGAATATAACACCCTGTGTTGAAATTGCTATCTTTGGAGTGCCAGAACATGGAATACCTCTGACTAACAATATGGAAAATGTTTTTGCTTTTGCTTCATTATTAGCAAGAAGGAGAATACTGTTGGAATGGAAATCAAAAAATCCACCAAAAACTTCAATGTGGATTTGTGATTTGATATTATATTTAAAACTAGAAAGAATAAAATGTCAAAAAAGGATCCATTCAAAAATTTTATAAAATTTGGAAACCTATGATTACATATTTTGAAAAGATGAAGACCCTACCTTCTAACTAATTAATAGGACTAAAGTTTTAGAAAGGCCATCTGACTTTAAAATACTTGGTTATGTCATGCTTGCTTATATATCTACACAGAAAGACCATTTGAGTGATCCCCCCTTCTTTTTTATTTTTTGACATTTTTTTTTTGTGAACACATTTACTTTTGTTAACAAAATTGACTTCGATATCTGCTGATAACAAATTATTGAAATGTATCTCGCTATTTTGTATAGTAAGCACTCACTTTATTCATATAATTATTTGGTTGTTTGGTTATTTATCTATTATTTTTCTACTTTCTGTTAATTCAGGATTGTGGAACGGGGTGGGGAAAGAAAATACATAATTATGTAATTGTTTTAATTTTTTTTGTTTAAACATGTTTGAAAAATTAATAAATAAAGTGCAAAAAAAAAAAATATTGGCTTTATTTTGCATCAAACACAAGACAACTTTAAGCAAATAGTGTATAAATAGTATCTAAATGAATTCTAATTCTATTTTTATACAATAAAAATAAAACGTACTTCAAATAAAAAGCCTTGGACAAACTATGCAAAAAAACTATGCATTGTTTTAAGTCAAAAAGCACCTGATGGAGTTTGAACTTCACATCAAACTGCTTCTGTTTCACACAAATGCCGGCACAGACGTGCATGGTCGGCTAGAATCGCCCTGAACTCGTGCATCTTCAGATGCGGAGCTGCGCGAAAAGTTTGGACACACGAATGGGAAGTGTGTCCAAACTTTTGACTATACTATACTATAATATAGCCTACACAAAGAATATCGGCCGATATACCGATATCGGCTCTTTTTACTCCCTAATATCGGTATCAGCATCGGCCCCCAAAAAACCCATATCGGTCGGGCTCTAATCTAAATGATAGTAAATTACTTCAGGAGCGCTACAACTAAGCTTTCCGGATGTAATACAACATTTTTAAAATGATCTAAAATGCTTTCCAGGCTCATTGGAAAAACGTGCCTGTGGTGACATGACTGCAAAATTATATTACGTTGCTTCTGTCAATGCGAGACGTGGACTCAGTTTGCAGGTGCCAAAAGTCAATTTATTGAACAGTCTTGAAGTTCAAAAAAGGGAAAAAGTAAACAACAAAAAACAATCCAGGCACAGGGCAACCAGGAACAGGTCCAATAGTGCCTCCTGGACGATGAACTCCAATGGGAAAATCCACCCATGCAAGACCGATACAAACTGACAGTGAGGCGGGGAGCTGGGGGCGCACTGGCGGAGAGGCGAGGAAGTGCTGAGACAGCGGAAACAGCGATCGGAGATCGCGAGCGTGGGTAGAGCCGGAGGAGGTTAACGCTGCCTGGAAGCAGGAAGGAGAGGGACAAACAAAACCTAAAAGATGAAAACAAAACTGGCAAGATATCTGCACAGCAAAAGATCGAGACAAGACGGGGTCGGAGCTAAGATTGCACAACAACAAAACAACGATCTGACACAAGACAGCACACACGAGGAGACTAAATAGGGAAGGAGTGATTAACATAATGCTGAGCAGGTGACGGCATGGCCAAGAAGATAATTAATGGAATAACAAGAGGGCAGGGACAGACACCACGATGACACAGAAGCACATGGTAAGTGTAAACACAAGACCCCACAACCGAAAAAAGGGAAGAACAGACAAATCAGCCCGGGGGCGTGACATTACCCCCCTCCCCAGGAGCGGGAACCATCCACTAGACGGGGAGGGGTAGGGGCAGAAGCAGATGAGTAAAGGCGAGAATGAAACACAGGCTTGACCCGAGAAACATGAAAGACTGGGTGTACCCGACCAAGTGTGGGAGGTAACTTGAGCTTTACCGCCACCGGACTCAACACCTTGGTGATCTGATATGGCCCCATGAACCTGGGGGCTAACTTGCGAGAGGCCACCCGGAGAGGAAGGTCCTTGGTTGACAGCCATACTCTGACCACATACATAGGGGGGCAGGAATTCGGTGACGGTCAGCCGCTGCTTTGGTTTGTCTGGAAACCCGGGCCAAGGCTTCCTCAGCCTTCCTCCAGGTGCGGCGACACCGGCGGACAAAGGCTAAGGCCGACGGAACAGCAGCATCGGGCTCCTGTGAGGGGAACATAGGAGGTTGAAAACCAATGGAGCATTGGAATGGGGACATACCTGTGGCAGCCACTGGCAAGGAGTTGTGGGCATACTCAATCCAGGATAGCTGTTGGCTCCAAGAATTCGGGTTATGGGACGTCAGGCAGCGGAGAGCTTGTTCCAGATCCTGGTTTGCCCGCTCGGACTGCCCATTGGTCTGAGGGTGAAAACCTGACGACAGACTCGTAGAGGCCCCGATCTGCCGACAGAACTCTTTCCAGAACCGGGAGACAAACTGTGGCCCCCTATCGGAAACCACATCCACCGGAAGGCCATGAATCTGGAAGATTCAACCACCACTTGAGCAGTCTCCTTGGCTGAAGAAAATTTGGGAAGGGGGATGAAATGAGCTGCCTTAGAGAAGCGGTCCACCACCGTCAATACTACGGTGTTACCCCTCGATGGCGGAAGACCAGTGACAAAGTCAAGGGCTATGTGTGACCAGGGGTGGGAGGGGATGGGCAAGGGGTGAAGTAGACCAACAGAAGGCTGATTAGAACTCTTGTTCTGGGCGCAAACCGAGCAGGCAAATAAACAACAAAAAACAATCCAGGCACAGGGCAGCCAGGAACAGGTCCAATAGTGCCTCCTGGACGACGAACTCCAATGGGAAAATCCACTCATGCAAGACCGATACAAACTGACAGGGAGGCGGGGAGCTGGGGGTGCACTGGCGGAGAGGCGAGGAAGTGCTGAGACAGCGGAAACGGCGATCGGAGATCGCGAGCGTGGGTAGAGCCGGAGGAGGTTAACGCTGCCTGGAAGCAGGAAGGAGAGGGACAAACAAAAACTAAAAGATGAAAACAAAACTGGCCAGATATCTGCACAGCAAAAGATCGAGACAAGACGGGGTCGGAGCTAAGATTGCACAACAACAAAACAACGATCTGACACAAGACAGCACACACGAGGAGACTAAATAGGGAAGGAGTGATTAACATAATGCTGAGCAGGTGATGGCGTGGCCAAGAAGATAATTAATGGAATAACAAGAGGGCAGGGACAGACACCACGATGACACAGAAGCACATGGTAAGTGTAAACACAAGAACCCACAACCGAAAAAAGGGAAGAACAGACAGATCAGCCCGGGGGCGTGACAGCTTCTTGCATGTTATGACACTTTCAAAGTGAAATGTCAGGGAAGTGGCACTAAATGTGTGTTCAGTTTTATCAGAAACAAATGAATGTGAATATGGCAACTTTTATGACGTTAAGTTGCTTGTTGTACGTATTTCGTCAGTTCGAAAATGTGAAAAGTGCTCTATAATCGGGGTTGAAAATAACATACCACCTAAACCTAACCAACAGTGTTTTTTTTTATCATGACTCACATTTCACAAGACTCATACCATAGCTCTCCAAATTGCAAGTGCAATGCTGTACCAGGTGAGCTACAGAGCAAGTTTACTATATCAAAAGCGCAATTACATTTGGAGCTGGTTATGTGATGCAAAAATCTAAATAATAATAATTAATTATAATTTACAAATAATGTACTATGGTAGTGTGGTTGAGGTCATATTAAATCAATAAGCTGCCCCGTAATCATAATTTGTGTAAAAAGGAATAAAAGTTGTTGCAGTTTTACTGCCATGAATTTTTTTTGTTTTTTAAAAACTGTAGTGAGTGGCATGTTTTTCCAATGAGCCTGGGTTGCTGAAATCAAGGTAACGTCTATAACAGATCCGAGCCTTCTTTAAAAATAACAAAAGGCTGTTTGACAAAATAGCAGTTGACAACAGTTGCTAAGGCAGGATTGGTCAGCAAGTAACATTTTAAGGCGGGTCTTAGAGAAGAGTGTACAAACAGTTTTTACAAAATCATTATAAGAATGTGGTACTATGAGCTTCCTCAAATGTATGACTAATCAGTGTAAAACACACATTCTTCCTGTATTTAAACGGAAAAAAATAACACTTTAGTATCTCACAGGACAGGCTCTATTTTATAAGGGCAGACGGTTCTTTTTTTGTGCAGTATAGCTGATGTTAAATCGGGAGTGCATGATGAAACAGACGAAGCAGAGAACTGACATGCAAATGTGCAAGAGCCGCCATTACTCATAAAAGATCATTTCAGTTTTAAGATGGCTTGGCAAGGGAACTGCTATTAGGAGCACGACTTAGCCAGAGCCTTTCCCGGCCTTGTCAAAAGAAGCTCTTTCTCTGCATCACAAATTCCTCTTAATTTAGAGAGCAATTCACTGCTCATTAATCTTCTGTTCTAATCCACATACAGATCATGGCACTACCCAAAAATGGCATTCACTCTTGGCACATCGAGGTGAGATTATCTCAAGCCTCTGAAGTCACAGTGAGCCTCTTCAGGCAACAGAGGATTTTACACTCGCAACTCTGATGTTTGGGCTCAATTTCTCACATGCTTGACTATGGTATCTTCTTTTCTGGGTGTGACTCTAATTTTAGCTTTGTGCACCTTACAGCTTCCTCTTTTTATGCAGAGTTTCCTGAATGAGGTTTGTATAAAGACACTGAAACGCATGCAAAAAAGCATGTTTCTGCAAGAAATGTGTATGAAGTATGTTATTGTTGACATCTTTAAACAAGTTCTGTTCTCTACAGTTGGAGTTTCACTTGAAAAAAAATCCATTTATTAATTAAAAAAGATAAATAAATCAATAATTAATCTTTGACAAAATATATATATTTAAAGTCACCATGAAATCAAAATTCACAATTCTTATTTTCTTATGGATTAATGCAGTGTTTATTATGCATGACTGATCTGTGCTCATTATTAATGTTTTATCATGTGCCCTCGTAATCTTTAATCAAAATAACTTCCTCTCCCTCTTGCAATGACATCTCTTCGCTTCTCTGATGATGTGTGTCTCGGACAACCTGTCACTCGCTTAAGACAGCAAACAGCAATAGCAAAAGGAAATGATCTAAAGATCCAATCAATTTCTGATGGACCAAATTAAATCCCGCCCTAGATTTTTTCTTGTTTGAGAAGCAGTTTCACTCGAATATACGTCAAAATAAGGAAATAAAAGACAATAACAACTTCTGTTTCATGTCGTCTTTAAAATGATTTATTTAATTAAAGGGACAGTTTACTCAAAAATGCTAACTCTAAATGCAAATGCCATTCTAAACCTGTATGACCTACTTTATTCCGTGGAATATTAAAGAATGTATTTTAAAGACTTTATGTAACACACACACACACACACACACACACACACACACACACAGACATTCCTTGAAAATATCATCTTTTGTTGTCCATAGTAGAAAGTCATACAGATCTAGAATGACATAAAAGTTTGTAAATTATGACAGAATTTGCACTTTTGGTATACTAATCCTTTAATGTTTAAAGTGTAGTAAAATGTAAAAATAAAAAAAACCTATAAATCACCTTTCAAATTGACAAATATAAGGACGTAGAAACATTCATATAAATTAATGTTTACAATGTTAATTAATTAATAACAGTAAAAAAAATAGTTTGCATTGGCCAGCTGCTTTTCTTATTCATTTGCTGTTTTTTTTAACATTCTAACAAAAAAAAGAACCAATGAATTTATGACTGAATTTCAAGACATGCACTTTTGATGCATGATGTCCACCACATTAACATAAAAGTAAACACAAAGAAAAATCAATTTAAATATATATTTTAAAATATATTTTACATTTACAGATGCAGTATTTCTTGCATTTATCGCACACGAGTAACTATTTAACAATTACTTTTAAATATGAATGAAATCAACTGTTTTAAATATGTCAATTGATGTCATTTACTTAAAAATTGTCTAATTATTTTTGAATACACTGATAAACTATTTCTTTGTTTTATTTTTAAGTGGTACTCCTATTCTGACATATTAATCTAAATGAACTGCTTATTCACCAATGGTAAATACATTTTGTCTTAGCACTACCCATCATTATTTTCATTCAAAATGGACATGATCTGTCAAATCAGTCTGATGTGTCAAAAGGTGACTCACAGAACAAAGGTACCGCACCAACTGTCAAGAACAAACCAAGCACTACTTTGATGGGGTTAAGCGACCCAATTATAAAGAGAGAGAGAGAGTGATGAGAAAAGAAAAAAAAAACCTATGCCTCCATTGTTTGGTCTCCTGAGTGCCTTTGAGAGAGCTGTGGAGAGAGGAGGACTAAGTATCCATTAGCGCACAACACCCAGACAGTGCAGGGGAAATAAGCGTGCCTTTCTGTTAGGAGTCAGAACAAGGGATTACATCACTCCAGACTTGAAAGTAGCAGACCCAGACAGCCACTCGATGAGAGACAAAAAGAGAATCTCTAACCAAGAGGAGGATGATGTAACTTGACACATTTATTGTATTCTGAGCACGGGAGGAGCTCAAGGTAATTGCTAGCCAAACGAAAAGCTTGGATATTTATGTTTGGTGGCGGGGAACAAAAGAAGCGCCGTTTTAAGTTTAACGACGCATCCTGTCATGCCTTTTATCATATCTGCTGATTAACAACTGTTCTTTAAAGGCAACTGGAAAAAAGGGAAATAATCAGCATGCTACCTATCTCGCACAGCCAGACCCCAAATCAAATAATGCAGCCAGGGAGACTGATTACCACATGAGAGAGAGAGAGAGACTGCCAAAAATAGAGCTTTAATTTCATTAGAAATGAAAAATCATGTTTCTCAACATCAGCAGAGTTTCAAGGCCGTCAGGGGATCTGGGCTGTGGAAAAGATCCACACGAGTGTAACTGCCGACCACACGGAGGTTAGCTGCAAAAATGCCATATTTCAGCACAATGACGTAATCACTTATAGGCACAAAGGCTTGCTAAGTTCGGTGCACCCTGACAGACCTGCACACGGGCCAGACAGGAAGTAAAAGCACACAATAGGAAAGGGTGTGGGTACACCATCACTCATTGAGAGTAACAGAACGGGCAATTGAGTCAATGACTCCTATATCCAGACATCAATATTGTCTTTGTCATCCTTAAATATCAAGATGCAGTTTGCATAAATGCGTTTAGAAGTGGCCCATAAACTGTCATGGGGACTGGAGCCCTCTCTGGGCTAAACTCGGAGACTGGAGCCCTCACTGGGCTAAACTCGGGGACAGGAGCCCATACTGGGCTAAACTCGGGGACAGGAGCCCTTCGTGGGCTAAACTCAGGGACAGGAGCCCTCCGTGGGCTAAACTCGGGAACAGGAGCCCTCTTTGGGCTGGATTCGGGGGCTGGATCCCACACTGGAGCAAGCTCTGGGGCTGGAGCCGACATGGGAGCGAGCTCTGGGGCTGGAGCCGACCGCCTTCTCCTCCTTAGATTCCCCTTTAGGTTCGGGGTGAAAGGCGTGGTCGGCGGGCTTGAGAATGCCGCGGCCGGCGAAGGGGCTCCGGATCAGGATCGGAGGCTCTCCAGACGGCTCTCCGGATGACCGCCTCCTTCCAGTCGAGGTTGGTGGTGTCTGGGAGTTCCGCGGGGCGATGGTATGTGATCACGAGCCGGAACAGCATCACCAGGGTCTCCCCATCCAGGGAGCTGGCAAGGGTGAGCGGCACGAATGCCCTCGCATAGGTGAGCGGGTCGTGGCTCGCCTGAGCCACAGCGATGAACATCGCTCGTTCCTCCATGTTGGCAGGGAGAAACGAAATGGAAAACAAAAGACTTATAAAACAAAAACAAAAACACAGGAGAAGGGGCGCCGCTTACTTTTCTGTTTTGGTCCAGAATTCTGTCACGTTCGCTACTGTGAGGAGCACGGAGACGAAGGAGCGAGGAGACGAGGAGTGGAATTCAAACATATAGATTTTAATCACATTCAGGGAACCAGGAAAACACACGTAGCAAAGGAGGTAGACGTATACACAAAACAAGGAACAGAGTCTGACAGTCATTGAGTGAATCAGGAGTTATGATTCACAGCTTTAATCTCATATAAAGAAGTTAAATGTGGTCATTCAGCACTTGGAAGGGGAACGTAAACTTTGGAGGGAGTGTGACTGTAAAACTAAAGAGCTGCTTGGAATCGTGAAGACAATATATAACAATCAATTGATCAATCAATAAAATAAAAATGTCTAAAAAGAAATATGCCCCACTTTCACAGCAGAGAATGAGCACATGGAAGTACATTACTATAGTTCAAAAGTTAAGTGTCTGTAAGATTTGATAATGTTTTTGAAAGAAGTCTCCATCTATTTGATGAAAAATACAGTAAAAACAGCAATATATAATAGCCTATTATTACAATTTAAAATGGCTATTTTCTACTTTAATGTTTTAAAATGTCATTTTTTGACTTTGATGGTCAATTTTCAGCAGCCATTACTCAGTTTTCAGTGTCACATGATCCTTCAGAAGCATTCTAATACGCTGATTTGGTGCTCAAGAAACGTTTCTTATTATTTAAAATTCTGAAAACAGAAAAGAAGTGAAAACAGTGCTGCTTAATATTTTTGTGGAAACACTGACACATTTGTTTTTCAGGATTCTTTAATGAATAGAAAGTTATAAAGAACACCATTTATTTGAAATAGAAATCTTTCGTAACCTTAAATGTCTCCAATCTCACTCTGAATAAAAGTATTATTTCTTTCAAAAACAAATCCTACTGACCCCAAACTTTTGAATAGTAGTGTATATAATGAACAATAATATGGTTTGGGAAGCATTTACTGTTTAACACTAGAGAAAGAGCAGAAAATCCAAACCGTTTTTGTAGGCATTGGGTCAGCTTCTTTTAACTTCCTTTTTTGTCTTTAACCACAAAAGCAGAAATGGTTCTGCATAGACTTAAGCAAGCCTGCCAAAGTGGAAGTGAATACTGATCAGATTCTAATTTTGAAATGTACTTATTCAGCCTCTTACTGTGTCGCTGGAGAACAGGCCCAACCACCTGTCATAGATTACATCCTCTGATGTGCAGGAAGAGCCAGACCCAGTGTTTTATGTTAAAAAATGCACTCCTTAGTTTGTGTAAGTACAGGGTTAGGGTGTGTGTGTATGCGTGTGGCATGTTTCCTACGCTAGAAAATGTCCCTGAAGTGATTGTGGAGTTACTATGGAGGAAATCAGAGGTCTGAGAGAGCACTCAAACATGTTATGTCACTCCAATTCAAAGGGACTGTGCCAGCGCTCACAAAAGCTGCATTCCACTCTCATGTTAATTTTTGGCAGCTGGTGGAGCATGTCAGTGACAGCAGACAGCTAGAATGAAAGAATTAAGGAAGAAAGTGGTGCAGAATATGATCAAAAAACATCCAAACATTAAGGAGGGGAATTTCTGGCCAAGAAGCGAGCAGAATCTGTCAGGAAGTCGGCTGCAACTGAACGCATCAGAGTTGGCAAAGCACCTCTGGCCCAAACGTATGTTCCATAACCCCAGTCAAACCACTAACCTGAAATGTTCAGTAATATATTAGAGGAAACAAATCAGTCAAGTCCAGGGAGGGCTCCGATCCACATCAGGCACGCCACAGCCCAGCAGCACGCATAGAGTTCATTCATCTTTTGCAAATGATATATGCTCATATTTCCTCCTCATTTCCCCTGCACATGGAAAGCCACTGGGAAAACCAAAGTCCATTGAATGGAAGGGCAGGGCTGTAAGGACGTGATTGTCACTGCATTCAGATTAAAAGAAATATGGTTGTTCTGGATTTCATCGGTTTCTATGGCTATTCTGCTAATACTGTATAACCACATACAAACTATGAGTGGATGGAACAGACATATAAAGAACTGTTCAAGATCAACCCCCGAAAATCCTGTCAAAATGTATGTAAAACAAATAGTGTCATATTTGCATTTTACCGCAAAACATATAAACAAACCTTGCTAAAAGCCAAGAATACACAAAATTCATGTGGAATATGAATCATTATAATGTGAATCACTATGCCGCTACATTGAAGAATGATCTACTTCATCAAAAATACAACTTACAATAATAACCTGCAATAAATATCTTTGCAAGTCTATGATATAAAATATAGTCATTGTTGGTTTTTTATTATTATCTGCGGATTGTTTTTCTGAGGCTGTTCTTATTCTTATCTGACAAAGAGGGCAAATATATACAAATATTGGAGTGAACAATGAAAGTAAACTAAAAGCAAAACATAATCTCTTAATTTAGTGTTAGAGTTTCTTATAGCATTCTTTTAACCTCTAAAAACAGCATTAAAACAATTCCAAACAATTTGCTTTTGCATTCATAATTATTTTCACACAAATTAGACCTAAAGACCTAAAAATTGAGGTCAATAGACACTTCTGTGGAATCATGCTGTGATGAAGCACGAAGTGTGAGGCATCCATTTTTTTGAGCATGCAGCTCCAATCTGTGAAAATTATTTCCAGATTGCATCTCTGCAAGTGCCAGTGGTTCATACCTGCCTGCTGCCCCCAACTGTCCAGCAGCCGCCACTACAAATAGAACCACTAACACAGTGACATCATGGCAAACAGGACAATGAAGACAAAATGAACGTTTTATCTATGTGTTGGTTGGTACCATCATTTCAGAGAATATAACGCTTTTTTTCTAAATCTTTTTAGTCACATTACTATGGCTTAAAAGTTTGGGGTTGGTAAGATGTTTTAAATGTTTTTGAAAGATGTCTGTTATGCTCACCAAAGCTGCATTTATTTGATCATAAATACAATAAAACAGTAATATTGTGAAATATTATTACAATTTTAAAAAAACATTTTAAATGTTAATATATTCCTGTGATGGCAAAGTGATATTTTCAGCCAATTTTCAGCAGTCTTCATTAACAATGTTGAAAACAATTGTGCTACTTAATATTTTTGTAAAAACCATGATAAAATAAAAATAGACTACTAACTTCTTTAAATCAATCAATCACTCAATCAATCAATCAATCTTACTTGCCCCAAAATTTGGAATGATAGTATATTTGATCTGGCCTATGCTGTAGTTTAAAAATTACACAAATTTAAAAATTTGCCCTGGACAATCAGCTCTGTCATAAAGTCTCAAAGGCACTATAACTAAATCTTAAATTATGAAGAAGCCAAATATATAAAGTACACCTCTGCTAGATGACTCATTTACTTAAAATTATGAAAGAATATAGATTCAGCTAGGTCACAAAAGGTTATAAAATCTCCAACCGAATATGATATGTTATAGGAAAACAAAGATGTATTCAGAAGAGAGAAAAAAAAGTCACAAATGAAAAACACAGCCCACTAAAAATGAAAGATCAGAAGGGTTTAAGGAATTTCAAGAAATGGCTGTAATATGTCTCCCAGGAGTCTGTTATGCTCACCAAAGCTGCATTTATTTGATCATAAATACAATAAAACAGTAATATTGTGAAATATTATTACAATTTTAAAAAAACATTTTAAATGTTAATATATTCCTGTGATGGCAAAGTGATATTTTCAGCCAATTTTCAGCAGTCTTCATTAACAATGTTGAAAACAATTGTGCTACTTAATATTTTTGTAAAAACCATGATAAAATAAAAATAGACTACTAACTTCTTTAAATCAATCAATCACTCAATCAATCAATCAATCTTACTTGCCCCAAAATTTGGAATGATAGTATATTTGATCTGGCCTATGCTGTAGTTTAAAAATTACACAAATTTAAAAATTTGCCCTGGACAATCAGCTCTGTCATAAAGTCTCAAAGGCACTATAACTAAATCTTAAATTATGAAGAAGCCAAATATATAAAGTACACCTCTGCTAGATGACTCATTTACTTAAAATTATGAAAGAATATAGATTCAGCTAGGTCACAAAAGGTTATAAAATCTCCAACCGAATATGATATGTTATAGGAAAACAAAGATGTATTCAGAAGAGAGAAAAAAAAGTCACAAATGAAAAACACAGCCCACTAAAAATGAAAGATCAGAAGGGTTTAAGGAATTTCAAGAAATGGCTGTAATATGTCTCCCAGGAGCAGTGTTTTTCTGAACACATGGGTTTTCTCACAGTAAAACCAGTCGTGACACAAAACAGAATAACACTTAAAAGAGTCCAAAAAGCCATGTCTTGTTGAAGTGGCTTTAAAATAACTATGATTTGACAGAGAAGCAGTTAAATGAGAGCCTACATTGACTTTAGCCTGCCAAACAATAAATCAACATAATCTCTATGGAAAAAAGTCTCACCTCCAACTCTGAATGGGAATTTAAGAAGAAAACTGGCCAACAATCTGTGCATGAATTTTTTAATTTAAAATTTTGTTCACATCTTATGGCCCTCCTACAGTTTCGACCCTCTTCTTGCATTCAGTTATGAGGAGTCCTGTGCAACTGCACTGTGACATTAATCACATGGCCTCCATCTCCATCCAGAACACTTCAGATTAATTTTTCAGCTGCTCCAGCGCAGCTGTTTCATAGCGTATCAATGGCGTAGAGACCCATCCGCCTCTGCCCTACTTCTGCTGCTCTGTGCGTGACACCACAACCATTTAGAGCGCCGTTTTTTCGCTAGCGACTCCTCCACCATTTTCAGCTGTCTCATTCCATTTTTCATTCATCCCTTAATTTGCGATGCAGCTCTTTTTCTGAGCCTGTGACTTTCTCCTCACACCCTGCATTATTCACAGTTTCTCAGAAGCTCCAACACCCAGAAGGCCCAGATCTGACTCTTCCATTTCCATATTTCTACTTAAGGACTTATGTTTTACCATTTCAAACACGTCATACTGAGAATACCAATTTGGACCCTGATGCTAACCTGCAGCCGTGAGGCAGCTGGAAAACAGTTTAAGATGACGATATGGGGTCTCTGAAGCCCACCGGCCCAGGGAAAGTGTGAATGGATGTAAAGGAGAGGTGGACATGTGCATTTGAAAGCAGATCTGAGATTACTGAACACGCAATCTGGCTATTGTTCAACCCACCTGTTATGTTAAACAACTGTGTACAACTTTGGTGTTGGATTTGACCCTACTGGTTTCCATGCAATTTGCTAAAAATCAACACTATGAAAAACAATAAAGATTTGTGTGAAAGCAGAAAGAACTAAACCCTTTTGAAGGTAAAATGTTCGGTGCTGCAACAGTCTAGTAATTGAGATAAAAAAATCTACAAATCAGCTAT
Organism: Sinocyclocheilus anshuiensis; assembly: GCF_001515605.1. Lineage (NCBI taxonomy): Eukaryota > Metazoa > Chordata > Actinopteri > Cypriniformes > Cyprinidae > Sinocyclocheilus > Sinocyclocheilus anshuiensis. The sequence continues at coordinate 425,799 of NW_015554086.1, read as the reverse complement.
GAAGAAATGTCTTCAATATTGAGTAAAATTTGAGTCATAAAATTAATAACTTCCCATGTATCTCACATTTTAGTGCTTTACAAACTACAATAAAGATTTTCTATTTAATGACACTTTTTCAAAGAGTTGATTTTTGGCAAATTGCATGAAAACCAAAGGTGGGGTCAACATGACAGATGGCTTACACATTTTTAAGCATCTAGGATATGAAGACACGTCCAAACCACAATAGGAGATGACCTTTGACCCTAGCAAAGTTGATTGTGTGTCTGTGTGTGTGTGTGTGTGTCTGAATTAAAGACAAAGCCAATTCAAATGGCTGACAAAAATGGTTAAGCATCAAAGGTATGTTCTGATCCAGGCAGGTAAAAAAATACTAAGGGCCCGATTTACTATTAGCTTCTGCCAGTGCAAAACCTCATTTGGCGTTTAAAAACTACTGTCAGGATTACTAAGGACACGCAGTGGGAAATTTGCACCGAAAAGGCATGGAGACAGACCCACCACCCCCCACGCCGGAACGAGATCGTGATCGGACCGAGACCGATCAGTTATTTTGCGACTTACCTTACTGAATATGCATTTGTAGGAGTTTCCCTTTCGATCGGTAAATTTATGGGAGGAGAGTATTTAAATGAATCATGCAATGTGATTTACTAAGATTTGTGCTCGTCAATTCAATGGTATTCGCGGCATTATTTAACGCGCAAAAAAAGCATGTCTTAAAGGGTTAGTTCACCAAAAAATTTAAATTAGCTTGTTTTACTCACCCTCGAGGACACAAAATTTATGGGAGGAGAGGGTTATAATGAATCACGCAACACGATTTACAAATGTTTGCGCTTGTCAAATTACTGGTATTTGCACCATTATTTAACGCCCCAAAAAAGCATGTCTAAAGCAGGCTGTAATTTGCGCTGCTCTTGGTAGATTGCGCTGGTCATTATGGAAATGAGATGTTGCGTCTGTGTTCCCCAATGTGCGAATTGTCAGTAAATCACCCACAGAATTTTCCCCTCCCATCCACGCTTTTATGGAATTAGGCCACTCCCCCTAATTTGCCCTATTTAAAAAACCTGGCCCTTAAACTCAGAAACAGATTTATTATGAATTTGCATTAATGGGAATATTTCTTTATTAGAAATGTCAGTTCAGCTCTATTATATTTTATTATATAAAATAATAAAATGTGACTTCATGGGGATACTTTTAACAGAAAAAATGGCAGACTGCAAAACCAAAAGTCATACAGTATTTCAATTTTAAGGCCAACATGTGTTTGTACAGTATATGTGTTTGTGGCTGTGTGGTAATATACTCACAAGATTCCACATCTCCTTGCAGCTGAAGTATCTGGGGTACTGGCATGGTTAAAACCACTATGTCAAACCGCTCTGGCGTTCCCCCTTTGCGACACACTTCCCAGCCAGTGTCTTTCCGGTGAATGTGAGTGACGTGTCGGTCGTAGAGCACCTCTGCTCCCGCTTGAGTGCGGAGGAGCACATTTGGCAATGTTGCACATAACAAAACAAGTAAAAGGAGATGAAAAGAAAAACAGGGAAAGAAAGAATTCGAAAGAAAGTCAGACAGAAAGAAAGGTCAGATTATGTATCATTGAGAAGTCAAGATTTGGTTTATAGCACATGCAAATAGTTCTACATGATCTCTCATCTGATACAAGAGCAATGGTGAAAAGAAACCCAATCCCAGAGTTACAATAGGCCTACATCTTATGTGAATTAACACATCGTTAATCACAAAAGGCATAAGGTGACAGAACAATGTTGACAGCAGTATATGATATCAATATCAGGGCAATGGTGATAAATAGAGTGCAAATACACATAATTCACTTTTCACGTAAATCCCTTACTGTTTTGCTGATCTTTAAATAACTGTGTTGTTTCTCAATGTTGCTGCACACATTAAAGCAGTTCCATCTGACTGCTGCTTTTTGTTCTTTGCACAATATCAAAACACCCTGAACTGTTTTTAAAGACTCTTGAATTCATAAATCAGTTTGCATGGTCTGGCCAAATTCTACTGCGCTCTCTCTAGGAAATCAGACATTTCTAAAAAGATTTCTAAAAAGGTAACATTTAGAAGGAACAACAGCTGGATGACTCAAAAATCAAAAACTTGCTGACCCAAAAATAATTTTCTGGCAGCACATTTCTGTCATTAAACAGCTGATGAAAAACAGCTGCTTTATGAACAGTGATAAAATCGGTTATTAAATCAGTCTTGCTTCTCTGATTGTGTAAATATATAAAAAGCATTTCTGTGTGAAACTGCCCTGATGGAAAACGCTGCAGCAAATGTTATTTTTGCCATTTTAATACATGTTTTAAATAAAATGTAGACATTTTATTATAACAAATTGCCTGGCATTTTTGATGGAAAACAGTTTGCATGACTTAAAAGACTATTATGCTCACCAAAGATGCATTTATTTGATTAAAAATACAGTAAATCCAGTAATATTGTGAAATATTGTTACAATTTAAATGAACTGTTTTCTATTTTAATATACTGTCATTTAATGCATCTTTGCTGAATAAGTATTCATTTCATAAAATTAAAAAAAAAAACTTGGTGACCCCAAACTTTTGAATAGTAGCGTATATCAGTATGACTTGAAGCAAAACCAGAAGAAAAAAATCAGCAGAGGTAGTTAAACACAAATGATCTACCTGACTCTTTGAGATAGTGTTTGACGATGGATGAGACTCCGTGGGGTGTCACATAGTTCACAATTTCTTCTTCCTTTAACATCATGCCTTCAACAGGAGCAACAAGAGGTTTTAAAATGTCTTGTGCTAAGAGTTCTTCATAAAAACTAAAAATACAAAAACCAAAAAGCATTAGTCACTACAAGACCCAAATATTTATTTTCATGTAATCAAAGTGAAAAAAAAAAAACTTGAAACTTTTAAACTCATGAGACTGACACTATAACAGATCAGCTATAGTTCAGAGAGGAAGCCTACCTGCTGTGAATACGAGCGTAGTACGGTGTGGCACTTATATATTGAGCACCAAGATCAACTGTGCATGAAGGATCATTTGGACTTCTGCTTGTGGACATTCTCCCCCCTATAACATAAATGCAAAATATCTTCACCATCTATTCAAAATATCACCAGGTCAAATCAATATGACACATAAAATGCTGCTTTTTAATTATTATAGATAAACGAAACATCTGAATGAAAACATACATTGATTTAGCATCAATGTAAATACATAAAACATCAGTAATTACACTACTATTGCACAAACTTGCAAAAATTATTTTACAGTAAATATTGTAAAATACAATATACATATCGTAAATAAGTGGTTATATCAGATATGATATATTCAAAGCATCATAACATTATGTTTTTTTTCTACTTTAAAACATTTTTTGGAAGCTGTGAATGACAAAAATCAAAAAAAATTTTTGCATATTTGTAGTTGAGTTTTGGAACATTTTAATCATTGATATTTTTAATATGATTAAAAAAACATTTAATATGATTAAGTATACAAGAACATATTGACTTGCCTTTGCAAAAAAACTGAAAGGCTAAAAGTCGGAGACATCTCATTAGCCCTTGTAAAACACTTATAAAGGCATGCAGTACATAGAGGCCCACAGTGCAGTTCAGCAACCCTCCTCCCCCACCATTCAACCTGCGCTTAATCTGACCAACTGGCCCCCATCTTCACACAGATCTTCAACAGATCATTGGAGTTGTGTGAAGTTCCCTGCTGCTTCAAATGCTCCACCATCATTCCGGTCTCCAAAAAGCCCAAAATCACTGGACTTAATGCTTACAGGCCTGTCGCTCTCACGTCTGTGGTTATGAAGTCATTTGAGCGACTAGTCCTGGCCTACCTGAAGGACATCACTGGACCCTTGCTGGATCCTCTTCAGTTTGCCTACAGAGCAAACAGGTCTGTGGATGATGCAGTCAACATGGGACTGCATTACA
>NW_015554086.1:411191-421212 GCF_001515605.1 Sinocyclocheilus anshuiensis | reverse complement strand
TGACAGACAGGCAGCAGCTAGTGAGGCTGGGCAAACTCACATCCAGGACTATCACCATCAGCACTGTGTTCTCTCCCCACTGCTCTTCTCTGGTCACTGGGGTTCCTCGGGGATCAGTTCTTGGACTCCTCCTCTTCTCCATATACACTACATCACTGGGACCCATCATACAGGCACATGGTTTCTCCTACCATTGCTATGCTGATGACACACAGCTCTATTTCTCATTTCAACCAGATGATCAAACAGTAGCTGCACGGATCTCAGGCTGCCTGGCGGACATCTCTGCATGGATGAAAGAACATCACCTACAGCTCAACCTGGAAAAGACTGACCTTCTTGTCTTCCCGGCCACTCCAAATCTACAGCATGACTTCACCATCCAGTTAGGTTCATCAACAATTACCCCATCAATTTCGGTCAGAAATCTTGGTGTAATCATTGATGACCAGCTGACTTTCAAAGACCACATTGCAAAAACTGCTAGATCTTGCAGGTTTGCATTGCACAACATCAGAAAGATCAGGCCCTCCGGAGCATGCTGCACAACTTCTTGTCCAGGTCCTTGTCATTACTAGGCTGGACTACTGCAATGCTCTTCTGGCTGGACTTCCATCAAGCACGGAGCATGCTGCACAACTTCTTGTCCAGGCCCTTGTCATTTCTAGGCTGGACTACAGCAATGCTTTTCTGGCTGGACTTCCAAGTCAAGCACAATCAAACCTCTACAAATGATTCAGAATGCAGCAGCACGACTGGTCTTCAACGAGCCCAAAATAGCCCATGTCACACCTCTCTTTATCTCCTTGCACTGGCTGCCGGTTGCGGCTCGCATCAAGTTCAAGACACTGATGCTTGCATATAGAACAGCCACAGGCTCAGCACCTGCCTACTTCCACTCACTCTTACGAATCTACATCCCCTCCAGAAGTCTGGGATCCTCTAGTGAGTGACACCTCGTGGTACCATCACAAAGAGGCACAAAATCACTTTCCAGAACATTTTTGTTTACCGCTCCTGGCTGGTGGAATGATCTTCCAACCCCTATCCGGAATGCTGATTCCCTGACATTTTTCAAGCTGAAAGCTGAAAGCTCGCGTCTTTCTTCACTATCTAACTTCATCCTAAAAAAATATATATTTTTCTCTTTTCTTTCATCTTTCTCTGTCTAGCTTGTACTTATTTTAACAATGCTTGAAACTTGGTATGACAAGCACTTGCTGTATCTATTTGCCTCTTTAAGATGAATTGCTTGATGTATTCCCCAATTGTAAGTCGCTTTAGATAAAAGCATCTGCTAAATGAATAAATGTAAATGTAAATGTATCCCCACTTCTGTAAGCATTCTCTTTGGCGTGACGAAGCTGTTTGAATTTCCCAGTAAACCATGGTTTATCACTATTGAATGATAAGAATGTCCTGGTGGGGATGTACATATCCTCACAGAAACTGATATATGAAGTTACAAATGCATCCTTTATTGTGGTGTAACAGTGATCCAGTATATTACTGTCTCTGGTGGGACATGTAATATGCTGCTTGTATTTTGGCAGATCACGGGAGAGATTCGATTTATTAAAATCTCCAAGAATTATTAAAATAGAGTCTGGGTACCTTTGCTCCATTTCAGTTATTTGTTTGGCCAGCTGTTGCATCGCGGCATTCACGCACACGTCCGGGGGAATGTACACATTCACGAGAATGAAAGAGAAAAACTCCCACGGCGAGTAGAAAGGTTTACAGTTTATGAAGAATGCCTCTAAGTTAGGACAGCATACCTTTTTCAGCATTGTTACATCTGAACACCAACTTTCATTGATGTAGAATCACAATCCACCACCTCTCGTTTTCCCCATTAACTCTGAACCAGTGTTGGGCAAGTTACTTTGAAAATGTAATTAAATTACTGATTACTCCTTTTAAACGTAATCACGTTACTTTTCTGTGGTTACATCCATGAAATTTACATGAAATCCCAGCATAAATGCTCCCGATAAATATTTGTTATTAAAGCATCAACATTCACAAAACACTGTTATTTTTAACTTGAGCAAGCATAGGCTGCTGCGTACATGGTTTGGCATGGCAGAATGCCAGCAAATAGCACTGCTTTTATAATCTCTAAAGAGATGGCATCTCAGTTCATTGCATGATGAATCTTTCATAATGTCTACAATTCGTGTGTTATAATTAGAGGATTCGTGAGCACGCAAATTTCAGCACTGCACTCCTGACTGGCCATTGCGTTCCATAAATCAGCATGGCTCAAAGCAGCAAACACGTGTTATAGCCTAAATAGAAACTCTGCCTATGCTTGCGCCTGTTAATAATTTTTATTTTATATTAGTTCTTGTTGCTTTTGTGCAATAGATGAATTACAATTTATTTGTTTTAGATATTTTATGTTTAGATATTTCTATTGTGCGGGAGTCCCGTGAATCATTTTATTCTCCCGCACCCCGCACACGAGTGTCTACCCGCCCGCACCCGCACTCGCCCATCTTGTCCCGCGCCGCATACTGTTGCGTCGGCCATCGGGTCTCGTGGGAGCAGGTCTCTAATCCACTGGCACTGGACTCGACACTGCTTGCTACACCCTTTTTACAATCTAGATGATAAAACACTGCATTCTGTCAGCAATGTAACGCGGCAGTAACGTATAGAGACCTCGGCTTGTAACTACTCTAATTATTATTTTGAAAATTATAACGTGTGAAACTACTTTTCATTTGATTACGTTACTAAAAACGTAATCAAATTACAGTAACGCTTACTGCCCAACACTGCCCTGAACAGCTGGTAGCCCGGCAGATGATATCCAGAATGGCTTCACTCAGCCAGGTTTCAGTGAAGCACAGTGCAGCAGATCCAGTGCAGTGCAGTGCAGATCAAATTTCACAGTGCAGATCACAGTGCAGCAGATCAAATTTCAAGTCAATCAGATAATTGCACACTGAGATATGGGTATTCATGTGTTCACACTGTCTGGAGGTCATTTTGAAAGCTGTCTGAAAACTTTCGCCAAAAAAGTAGCTCTTTAAATGTGTATTTTTTAGATGTTTAAGCCTTTATTTTGGGTAAGTTTCACAACTTACTGTAAAATTAAGAGATTAATGTTCAGACTTTTGTATATTATAACCTGGAACTTGGATGTGGTAAATAATTACAGTTAGATCCAAAAGATAGTTTTAGCAACATAGCGCAGATGCTAAAGAACACAGTTAGCTGACTTGCTGTATAAAACTGTTATTACTTCACAGGCATTACTGGCTTGTACTTTTAAATCCATAATATTATAAATTTACAGTTTATTGCTGGTCTGTGGTTTTACACTGCTGTTATTTTTAAAGGTTTCATATTATTGTAAGGTGAGCTTAAAGGGTGCACTACTACGAAAATCACACAGCTTCAGTGACATCGATAAGATTAATGAAGATAATTTCATAGATATTGTTAATAATAGTTGTTCATATTAAAATATATATGACCTTAATACATGACCTAGTCTATTTATTTAGCAAAATCTTGTCATTTTAATAAATATGAAATATATTAAAAATTGTTGCTGCTCCAATTAAGCTCAGTGTGCTCCCTTTAAGCTCTTCCACATTGAACGTCTATGTAAATACTTCATAAACAGACTTTAAATATTAACTGATGGCTGTCACTTAAATTAATCTTTATAAAATGGTTAATAACTTTTTCACATCTTTAAGATGACAAATCTAGACATAACTATAGTTTATGCCCAAAGATGAAAGAGGCATGTTGTCCATTCAAAGAAGGAGTCATCAGAAACCTGTCATATCTGTCCAGGAAAAAAGCGACTAAAGGCTGGAATACAATACATGACTTTTAAAATGTGAACAGATTTTTAAAACACCAGGCATCATACACTTACCGATTTTGTAAATAGTCACAAAGGAAAACTGGGCATCATACACTAAACGACTGAGGATCACACACTACCAGACATTAAATTCCTTCCGATCACAACAAACTCATGCAGAAATGTGCACATTGTTGCTAGGAGACACTTGACAAATAAAAACAATGTGTTTTAAAATCTGCTGAAAATATCAAACATGTTTGATCTTCTCCGACTGGATGGAATCAAAGTCTGAAGCTAAATAACCGGAGTCCGTGACCATCATACACTACGTGATTTTCTATTAAATATGTCAACTCAAATCTACAAGACTGGCTCTGACCTTTGGCAACTAGTGTCAACTTCTCCAGACTGTAAATCGGTGGAAAATCGTGGCAAAAATTGTGTAATGTTTACACACAAGAGACTACAGATAAGTTGACATCTATTTAATAAGAGGCTTCATAATGAGGCTAGTTTCTGTGTTCATCCCCATGAATTAAATGTTTTATTGGTTTGTTTTATTTCATTTTTGAATTAGGGGTGTGCGATATATATCGTCTGCAATAATATCGTAATTGTTGTTTTAACGATGTGCGATTTGACATTATCGAGCGTTCTTGAATGAATCAACCGTTTAAATGATTCGGTTCAATCGCAATGACTCACTTATTAAGAGTGATTTGCTGTCAACTGCTGGCGGTTTTAATTTCACATTTTGTCTTTTTTTTTTTTTTTTTCATGTTTTAAATCATTTCAAAATTGGAAAAGATTCATTTCTATCAGTATGAACTGACCACCACACAGAATATGAAGAATATTAAAAACATTAGGAGTCAGCTGTCTTCGGCAGTCCTTAAGGTACCAGCACAATAACATACTCTTTATCGTCATCGATAAAATCCCAGAAAATATCGAGATATTATTTTTTGTCAATATCGCACACCCCTATTTTGAATATGTGTTCTTTAGCGGAATGTGGACTAGTCTAGATGTTGCAATGTGCTTAAATGACACTTCACTATGAATATATAACTGATCAAACTGAATGCCTTGTTGCTTGATTTTAGTGTTCTGTTTTTTTGTGATTGACTTTGTACCTTCAAATAAAACATTTTTCAATTATTCTTTAAAAAGGTTGTTTAAAATAAACAAGAATTTGTAATAAAACATGATGTGAGCTTAATGGGAAAAGGGGTGTGCTTAAAGGGTACAAAAATGTACCCATTAAGCACAGCCAGACTTTTTGCATTTAATGATGTACATCTTAATTGAAATGCTTTTGTAATTTAAAATAAAATTAAATATTTTTGTGTGAGAGATTAATATTTTATTTGAACAACTTCTTGTTCTGAAACCAATATCTTGTGCACTAAAAATGTCTCAATGTAGATTTTGGTGAGCTTAATGGGTACGTTTACAGCTAATTGTTTACCAATATTGAGTAAAAAAAAATGGCATTATTTAATTACTTAAAAACAAGTGTTGTAATTTGGCTATAATGGGTCAGCGTTAACTATTTTGTTTGATTAACATCTAATCATCCACATTCTAATCATCTGCTTGTCTTGAAGGACAAATTTCAAGACTTATCTCCAGGTTGTTTATCGTGCATAGAAATACAATGGGGACCTGCTCAGTCTGTTCTTTCAGGCGAAGAGTCAATAAGGAATTTGACGTCGAAAACTTTCTAATAATAAAGTTGAAGTTACCTCGTATCATATCTGCTTATTGTCTGCTCACCTTCCTCCTTTATAGGTCAGCAGATCACCAGTTTAGAACAGCGTTTTGACTTGTGTTTAACCTTAAATGAATGACAGTTTGCTGCACATACCACTAATTCAATTATTTAAACGCACGAGACACCCGCCACTCAATAACGTGTTTCACATCAGTACATAAAATAAACATTCTGTGAGTGAAAACAGATAAGATGCTAACCTGCACCCCGAGATTTGTCCCACACGACTATATTTACTTTGTTGGGCAGCTCCCTCCGCAGCAGACAGGCACATAGACTGCCTGTAAGTCCAGCACCAACTATTAGAACTCGAGACATTTTTAGAAAAGGTACATAAAAACTGCTTATGTAAAATAGCAAAGCGATCTTGCTCGTTTGAAGAGCACACTCGATTTAGCACCCTGTCCCTTTAAGTATGAAAGGCTGAAATGTTTGAGTTGGCCAAGCAAAACATTCCCTTCGTTTTTCAATATTTTACTGGCGTGTATGCACAACATGTCCAAACATCAAAATAATAATAACATAAAGTTATATGCAGGTTTTACAGGTACATTGAAGACAGAGTGTATTTATTATTGTAGCCTACAATTGGCTCAGTGACCACTGCAATGCACAAGTTATCATTTTTCAGTCTCATCTAAAAAACAAACAAGCAAAAAGAAAAGTAACCTAATGACGTCGTCAGTTTGACAAACATTAGAATAATAACGGAGTGCTTAAATCAGGAAGAAAGCAGCTATTACATAAATGAATCCCACTTCTTCAGGAGGGGGACTGATTGATTAAAGGCGTTCAAGAACAGTGATCAATCAGGTCATGATGTCATTGTCAGCTGATGTTAAAGCGTTACATCGCTATCGGCTTCACACTTTTGATTTCAGTACGCTGCTATGGAGGTCTCAACCGAAGTTGGGTGAGTTTCACTAAATGAGCTTGTTTTTTTCGTTATTCAGTGCTTATGACCATTTAATAAACACACTCCATCAGATCAGTCTCGATCAGCTTAAAACGATCCTGCTTTTTAATGTGCTGCAAGGAATCACGTTGTGGCAACTCAATGAATTAGCAATAAACGAATTTACTGTACGATGAAGTGTGTTACGATGAAGGTGTGAAGCTACTATGTAATTCATTACAGTGATTTATACGTTTTGTTTGCACCGACTGACTTTCGTGCGTTTGTTGTTATGTCAAATGCATTGGCGTCTGGCTTGACTAACTTACCTGTCATTCAAAACCATTCAGATGTGCTAACGTTACGTGAACTGCTTTCGTTTTGTGAAAACGCAGGGTTGTAAAATTAAACATTTAAACCTTGCTTTAACTCATAGATACAATGGAGACAAATACTATTGTCTATTTAATAGCCTACCTTATACGATATTTTTTGGTGACATAAATGTTTACGGTTTTAAAAAAGTATACATTTTCCAAACATATTTTTGGATTTGGTTTCTGCTCTCATATAATAAAGTACAGTAGTGATGTTCAGCAGTGTTTGTTTTGGCAGCTTGTTTTCTGAACAAACAAAGATTTAGCTACATTGACCTTGTAATTTCATGTTATGTATCCTTACTTTACAGTCACCTGTCACATGTTGAGCAACACTAAACAATCTGTTGAGGGCTGCTGAAGATTAGCATAGCTTTTTAACACTGGTTTAGATTAGTGTGTCTTCTTGGGAGACCCTGTATGTTAATTCACTGTTTGTACATGTTTGACAGAAAGATGTCATGGCTGGTGTTGTCTCTGGTACTGCTTACATTTGGGCTCATTCAGTGCAGTCCGCCTGTTGAGGACAAGATAGGACTGGACCCTGAAGTAAATATGAACATCGTAAGTAGCCAGTAGTTATAAATAACATGTAATAAGCTGCAATGAGTGTTCTTCATTACCGTCCAGCAAATTGTCAATAAGTGCTAAAACACCAGAGAATGAATTCAGGTAAATTGGGTTACTTTTGCCATTAATCGCATCGCAATGACATCCCATGAAGTCATTCAGCAACATTCATGGGGACAATACTGTTCATCAGCTATGGATACAATACTGTTTACTTTGTGAAAATGCAGAGTCACTGAATTTTAATATAGTGTGAATATGGAGCTTGTGCTCAAAGTAGAAAAAGACATCAGTTTTATTCAAAATATTGCTATTTTTTTTGTGTAGATGTTGTTATTTTTATGGCCAAAAATAAGATGAAATTCTGATAGCTTGTAATGTAAATCAATGCGATTCTTATAACAGCATAACAGACATACATAAAATGCACCATGTAGACAAAAATGTCAATTTTTCTAGCTTTAACTGCTTTAGCTGACCTTATGAATGTCATGTCTTATTAAGTGAACTTTTCACAATATTTGTAATATTATTTCCAGTTCTCTGTTTTGTCACATGCTCTAAAGAGAAGTGGATTCATTAGTTGACCATCTCTACTGTATAAGAAAATACATTTTGCACTTTGTCCTCCCATGATTCAATGTGGCTCTTGGAAGCTGAAAGCAGAACACATCATCACGTTATCTCTCGTAAAAGTGAATATTCCCCTAGTGGAAAAAAATATACTAAAATGTATTTGAAATACATTTGCATATTTACCTGTATATGTGCTTAATAAAAATACCCTGTAGTTGTACTTTTGGTATACTTAAAGTCTGCTAAATTGGAAAAACACATTTTGTGCTTAATGCACTTTAATTGTGCAGAAGTAGTGATGAAGACCAAATAAAAATATACTTAAGTATTTGATTATGCTAAAGTGGAACTAATGAAAGTATACTTCAGGTACATTTAAATACCTTGCATTTAAAGACTGATATCTGAAATCATACAATCCTTATTAATAGTGATGTTAAAACACATTTTAGGCTTAATGCAGTACACTTAGTATGGAATAAATAGGTTTTAAGTGAATTATGGCATTTTATTATTATTATTTTATTTTTACTAGGGTTAGATCTTGGTTCATAAGTGTTTCAAATTATATTTTTTTTCTGTGTGTGAAACAGGGAAGAGAAACATAATTCACCAGTTCAGCTATTTTTATTTTTCATAATTGACATTAGACAGCTTTATGTAACATATTTTCCCACGGACTCTGAAAGGAAATTGTACTCTAAGTGACATTCGTGCGCTTTCATGTGTGGTTAGATATGAAACAAGATTTCTTGGTTTAAATAATGATATCTCATAACCATTGTTTGACAATTTGCACAGGTCAAGTAACCATTTGCAGAAATGCTGATAAGACGGTGATTTGTTGGTTTTAATACAATAACTGGTTTTTATACTCTGCGTTTCACATACTTGCGTTCACAAGCAGATTATTGAGCCTTCAAAATTTGTCACTTGGGCTTAAAAGAATAGTTTACCCAAAAATTAAAATTCTGTTGTTATTTTTTTCTTTTGATCTTGATAGGAGAATTTAAATACTCTGTACACAGTTATGTTCCATACAACAACAGTTTGTAGTGGCAACGTCTGTCCATAGGCAAAAAAAGACAATCCATATGACTCCATATTCCATGTTTTCTGAAGCCATACAATAGCCATACAATAATCATTTTGTTTTCAAAAGAAAACATAAAAATGTACAGGATGATTAAAAAAAAAATTACAGAATTTTTATTTTTGGGTGAACTTTCCTTTCAAAGTCATGATGTAACAGAAGTAGCAACAGATATTTGGATTATGATGTATATCTCAGCGAAAAAAGAATATTAGAAAAGGACAAATGTTGGGCAGGGGCTTGGTTCTATCCATCAGTTGTTGATTGGATGGAGACAGATCTGAATATGAGCTTGCTGGCCATTGAAAGTAATTGGAAGGGTTTAAGTGGACTGAATGGCTGGAGATGTTCATTATACATAATCAGAGAGAAGATTTACTTGGGGGAAAAACTAAATCTAAAAAAAAATAAGTGAAGTGTGTAATTTTTAAAGTGTGTAAATACCTATTAGTTAAGTGTTGCTATGTTGGACTGCTAAAAAGTGAATGAATGAATAATGTAGAAAGGAGCTCAGATCCATAACAAATAGCTTACTTATAGTTCTCTCTGCTCATTAATTTAGATGGGCAAAACAAAGTATTATTAAAAAAATGACACTAATATAATAAAAATATACTTCAAATGATTTGGAGCTCATATATATTTGCTCTTGATTCCATGGAAAATTATATTCTTTATAAAATGTGGCTGTGAAGTTGTCCATATTTTCAGTAGGCCTAGGCTAGTTGGTCACATTCTGCATTTCATCAGACTTTCCTCTTGCATTTTCATTCCGCAGAAGTGCACGAAATATTTCTTGTTTCCAACACACACTATTTCTGCATGAAAAGAGGACGAATACGAGAGAGAGAGAGAGAGAGAGAGAGAGAGAGAGAGAGAGAGAGACACATCCCCCAGCGCG
>NW_015554086.1:408661-410779 GCF_001515605.1 Sinocyclocheilus anshuiensis | reverse complement strand
AAAAAAGGAGACGAACGCGAGAGAGAGAGAGAGAGAGAGAGAGAGAGAGAGAGAGAGGCACATCCCCCAGTGCTTACTCTCCCCATAATGTGTGTTGAGCCAGCAGTGGGTTTATCCTTAAGTGGCCTAAAGTTGAATGAGCAGACAGAAGACCCAGGGGGAGTGGGAAATTGCAGAGCCTTTAATTATGCACGGGGAGATTGCATGGCAGGCCTGGAACCAACAAGCTCACACAGTTTCTTTGAAGTCTCTGATTATAATTGATCTCATATCTGGAGGAGGAGGAGGAGCAGTGTGACACCATACAGCTGAAATTATTGTGCTCTTGAAAAGACAAATGACTGAACTAAGAATTTAAGCTGAACTGGTGTTTTCTATTTTCATTACATTTAAAAAATACTGTCACGTTGATGACATTTATTGTAGACCTTAGCAAAGAAGAAATGTAGCTATTCTTAAAAAATCCTTAGGCCTTATATTTCTTCTTCAAATGGATGACATTCTACTGCTTTCATCAGAATAGAACAATGCTTGTGCTATTTTGAAGTGTTGTATTTTCTAAAGAGAGAAGGAATGTGTTTGCTGTCCTATTTAATTTCATTTATCTTACATGGAGGTGTGTTTCTATTGATTTCTCCATGCTGTCATGGACTTTGCCCATGCTCACTGTTGTGTTTGTCTCTTGTAGAGTGAGATCATCAGACACTGGGGCTACCCAGCTGAAGAATTTGAAGTGGTCACTGAGGATGAGTACATCCTGAGCATTAACCGAATCCCACATGGGGTCAAAAACAAGGATGGCCAAGGTAAAGGTTTGAGCTGGTGTGCCAAAAGATTTGAATGAGCCCATTCATGCTTCTGTTTGGCTTGGGTTAGCATGAATTATTAAAGATGGGATCTTTTTGTCCTCACTAAAGTGGCCGTCTGAAAGAGGAATGTCTGTAAGATGAACTCTGAATTCTCACATTCACTGGTTCACTGTGAAGCCATTACGAAACATGCACTGTCACATGAACGCACTGGGTGAGATGTTCACATCTGAACCTTAACATCTTAACATCCCGTGGTTTTTAATAGTCACGTAGCAATTTAAAGAGGGGAGAGAAGTGGTTTTAGATGAGTCAGTCTCGAATGGAGGAGGACCTCCTGTAACACACTCGTATAACACAACCCACACAAGATGTCTTCTTAGGATTTTCTTCTCATAAATATCAAGATCTCATGACCTCTTGTGATGGTGTGAGGTTATTAGAAGATCCTGTTTCATAAATTAGTTAAGTTAGTGTTACACTCCTAAGTGTTATACTTGGGAGAGATATGATTTTAAAATAGTTAAGAATCTGATGGGATATAAATTCTAGTGTATAGAGCAGAAGTCTCAAACTGGCCTAAGTTTCATATGGCCCCACAAGTGATTTGGAGTATGTATACAGGTGCATCTCAATAAATTAGAATGTCGTGGAAAAGTTCATTTATTTCAGTAATTCAACTCAAATTGTGAAACTCGTGTATTAAATAAATTCAATGCACACAGACTGAAGTAGTTTAAGTCTTTGGTTCTTTTAATTGTGATGAATTTGGCTCACATTTAACAAAAACCCACCAATTCACTATCTCAACAAATTAGAATACTTCATAAGACCAATAAAAAAACATTTTTAGTGAATTGTTGGCCTTCTGGAAAGCATGTTCATTTACTGTACATGTACTCAATACTTGGTAGGGGCTCCTTTTGCTTTAATTACTGCCTCAATTCGGCGTGGCATGTTAACTTTTCCACGACACTCTAATTTATTGAGATGCACCTGTATACGTGTATATATTTGTGCGTGTGTGTATTCACCAAAAAATACAGAAAATAAAAAAATTATAAACATGCATACAATATATATACAGTATACACACACACACACACACACACACACACACCATATATATATATATATATATACTGTATATAACACACACACACACACACACACACACATATACATATATTATTTGTACATATATACATTTGTTTAATAATAATACAAACTCATTCAATTTTCTTCTAACAAAAACAAAATAAATTTAGCATAATCTTCATGCTGCTTTTTTCCATACAATGAATGTTTA